>NW_017279708.1:1269553-1352967 GCF_001594065.2 Cyphomyrmex costatus
TATATATATATATGATACTTGTTATTTCTCTGTAAAAAAAACATAAATAGTAAAATAATTACAATTGATATGAAAAACATTGTTTTTTTATTAGTATTGTTAAATTATGTTGATTTACGTCTGATACACGATCAAAGAAAATATAATATAGTTTTATAAGTACCACATTATGATTATGAAATCACATACTATAACTAGTACGATTGCATGTTCTGAAACGTGTCGATACAATAATGCTCAAAAGGTTTTATTTGTTAATTGTTTCATTCATAAATTTTTTTATAATCTACATTATTAAGTTTTTAGCGTTATGTTAAAATATCAAGTATGTTTCGTATCATAATTTATACACAATTGTTCTAACCTTAAATTGTGTTAACCTGTTCGATTCTATGAACGAAGATAGAGGATTCACACTACATATAGCTTTACATATTATTAAAATGCTCTATCAAAATTATTGTATATTACATTAAAAAATTCATTAATATTCATTATTATTTATGAATTTCTCAGAAATGCCTCGATCTAAAGTTTCCGATCTATTTAATGTACTTAAAGGAGTACAAAGGGTTATGAATATTTTGATAAAACATCAGAGGGATGCAATCAGATATAGAATCACACACTCCAGTTTAAAAGATGTACCAGAGAAGTGTTTACAAGCTGTAGATAAAAGATTAAGAAGAACAGAACCAAGTAAGGTTCCTGTAAGTCCTGCACTTAGTATAACATCTAGCAATAAGTGATATGTCAACATAATATACAATGTCTTACATATTTTTCTTCTTATTATGATTGCTTTTTTATAGGGACAGATAATAAGAGATATGAAAAAAGTAACTGAACATATAAGTGTAATTGAAAAAGGTATTGAACAATATATCAAAGTAACAACTAATCGAACTTTAGATATAAAAAGTAATGGTTATACTCCCAAGAAAGAAACCAAGCTATATGTGTACAATACTGCGAAAGATCCAAAAGAATTGCCTATTGATGAAGATGTTATATCACCAAAATGCAATATTAATAAATCTATAACTCAAAAGTCTTTAGAAAGCATGCAAAATAATGCAACAAAAAAGTATATGAGTGTAAAAGAAAAAATCAAGACTATTAGCAATTTAGATAAAGATGAGATACCTGACATAGAATTTTCTGATAAAGACAAAGAAATCTTAAGGAAATTGGAATTGGAACATGAGAAAAATATTAAAAACAAGATGATGAGTTCTAATTGTTCTACAATTAAAGAATATGAAAAGAAACGTGTACATATGGAAATAAATTCTAAAGAAAGATCAAAACCTAAATTATCAGTTAGACCAAAGCAATGTGTAAGTATTACCAGATAAATTTTTATTTATTGCATCATATATCTATTTTTATTAAGTTGATTTATATGTATAGTCACATTTTAACTAGTATATATATTTAATTTATTTTACAGCTATCACCTACCGCCAAAGAAAGAAAAGTTCCTTCTACAAGATTACAAAGAATGGTGAGTTTTGGTACTTTAGGTATTGGGCTTGGTCTCGGTACTGCTGCAGAATATACACGGAGGACATTGGGATTAAAGGAGCATAGTATTGCGGATACAATTGACAATATGTTCCTTACTAAAGCTAATGCAGAAAGAATAGTTTCAACATTATGTAAAGTGAGAGGTAAGGCATATATAATTGAATTATATGTATCTGTGTACATATGAAAATTTTATCAGTTGATGAAAATTTAGGTGCAGCTTTAAAGATTGGTCAAATATTAAGCATCCAAGATAATACTATCATAAATCCAGAATTGCAGAAAGTTTTTGAAAGAGTCAGACAAAGTGCTGATTTTATGCCAACTTGGCAAGTAGAGGTAAAAAGTATGATATAAATGTAAGAATTAAAAGTTAATCTGTTAATGTGTTTATAATTCTTTCTAGAAAGTGTTGACTAACGAACTTGGACATAATTGGAGAAATAAATTGGCGTTTTTTGAGGAAAAACCATTTGCTGCAGCGTCCATTGGTATATATTGATTTGTTACTTTTTACATTTATATATGTACAATACTGAGAGATCTTCTCTCAATTACATAATATATTCCAGGACAAGTTCATCATGGTACATTATTGAATAAACAAGATGTAGCAATAAAGATTCAGTATCCTGGTGTGGCTATGGGTATTCAGAGCGATATTGAAAATTTAATAGGTATAATGAAGGTAATAATATCAATATTATATGTATCCTACAAAGAACTTTAGTCAGTAAATTTTATTACATAAATTTATTATATAAATACCGATGAGAATAAGCCATTTACGGTCAAACTGGATCTTAAATGTTACTAATATAATTTTCGTGTGAATTTATATACTACGTATGTAGATCCCTAAATGCGCGCCAAAACTTTTTTTGTTGATTCCTACATATTCGATTATTATGAGGAATATTGCTAAGGCCTCGGTAATCTAATTGGCTAGGACATTTGCGCGTAAAGCAAGCGACCCGGCCGAGGTAATATTTTTCGCAATAATGTTTATTATATAAATTTATTATATAAATATCGTATGTATTATTGTAGGTATGGAATATGTTTCCAGAAGGAATGTTTATAGACAATGTAGTGGAAGTTGCAAAACGGGAATTGGCATGGGAAGTGGATTATATAAGGGAAGCAGAATGTACGAAAAAATATAGGGAGTTAATAATGCCTTATCCAGAATATTATGTGCCTATAGTAATAGGTAAGTGATATAGGTAAATAAAAAAAGATGTAGAATCAATTTTTGGTATTTAGTATTAATTAAATTTCTAGACAATCTCTCTACAAAACAAGTATTCACAACAGAGATGATAGAAGGTATACCTGTTGACAAATGCATAGATATGGATATTAAGATTAAGGAACATATAAGTGAATTAGTCATGCGTCTGACCCTAAAAGAATTATTTGAATTTCGATACATGCAGACTGATCCAAATTGGTCCAACTTTTTTTTCAATCTTGATTCAAAACAGGTTTTTGTTTATAGTAATTATGTATTTATAACTTAATTGCGAAAGAGTATTAACAGATATACATCTTTGTAGTTAATTTTATTGGATTTTGGAGCATGTAGAACTTATGACAAAATGTTTATGGATAAATATATAGAAGTCATTAATGCTGCGAGTGAAGGAAATCGCAACAGGGTTCTACAACTATCTCAAGAGATGAAGTTTCTTACTGGATATGAATCCAAGGTATCTTATCTGTATCAAGTAACCCTAAAAAACATTAAAAAGCTATTTCTATAATATAATATAGTTTTGACTGAACAACAATTTTTACATTCTCAGATCATGGAGGATGCTCATATAGATGCAGTCATGATTCTTGGACAAGTATTTGATAACAATCACAAATATTATGATTTTGGTGGTCAAGATGTAACAAAACGGTATGTTCAACCTATTTCTGCATCCATTCTATAATACATAATAATTATACATTGCAGGATTCAAGCCTTAGTACCAACTATAATAAATCATCGATTATGTCCACCACCCGAGGAAATATATAGCTTACATAGAAAATTGTCTGGAATATTTTTATTGTGTGCAAAACTTGGAACAAAAATCAAATGTCGCGACATGTTCCGTGAAATTTATGATAATTATAAGTTTGGTTAAAAAAACATATATATATTGATGATATATAACGAAATATACATGTATTTTGATTGAAATGCATAATTTATTTTGTAAAAATATATTTTTTCTAGTACCGACAGTATTTTCAGAGAGATTAAACCCGAGAGTGAACGTTCCGATCTTTTTCGTACCAAACCTCATAGAGAGAGGGTAATATAAGCCTTAAGTCTTAAAGAATTGAATAATTGATCAATTACAATTGAATGTGAGAAGAATAATCAATTACGATTGTGACCAACTCTTAAGGATTAAAGCATACTACACCTATTGTGTTTGCGAGGTTATGCAAAAGATCTATGTCACGGTCTTAAAGTCAGTGGTACACGATGCTTGCTAGCCGAATTTGATTCTTGCCACTGTATTGGCTACAGTGCTGGCAGTGCCAGTATCACAGCCAATACGGTGACAAGAATCAAATCCAGTTACAAGCATCGTGTGCCACCGGCTTTAAAATTCATAATTTCATACATGCGAGATGGTCAAGAGAGAGATAGGGAAGAAGAGACATATTTACTTTATACATTCATACACATTTTTTTTTTTAAACGGTATGACAATTGTCTTCAATATCATCATAAAATGTCTCAAGACAAGATAAGTAAAGTTTCACAATTAAACTTATTTTTATACTACACAACATATCTACAGTAGTTAATATATGTAATTTCATCGAGATAAATAAATTTACTTGCAGTTGGCGTTGACATTCTCTTGGAATTTTTGGAAGTAGCGTTCAATCACATATTATACTTTCGCAAAATTTATGCTAAGGAAATTTTTGTTAAGAAAAAGATATATGGAATTACGATATATGTATCAGAACATCCAGAATTAAATGAATATTTATCAAATGTTTTGAATGCAATCAGAGAATTGATAAGGGAAGATGAAAATAGTGTTAAAGCCATCAATCTTACCTTCTACAACAAGAACAAGTTACCAATAGAAAAATTTGTCTTTGATATGGTTAAACTACAGGCAGAATTTACAGAGTATATTGAACAATGACTAATACATTATTCAATTCTTTTGTTATATACAACTTGTTAATATTATTCTTTTCTATTTTAAGGAGAGATCCGTATTATTTAAAAACAGAAGAAGCACTGAAGACAGTTTGCTTAAAATTATCAATGTGTGATACATACTTAAAAGCTATTCCAGACAATTCAACTTTTTCTATTGAAATTCAAACGTATGAAACTGCACATATTACTCTGAGCGAAAATTCAAAATGTGAAGATTTTCCATGGATTATTAAAGATGATGCAGTAGAAGTGATCGATAAAAATCTATTGCCATTGAAGAATATCAAAACAGATTGTTTAAATTTGCAACTCTATGTGATTGAGGATATAGTAAACAAAATCTAAAATTTAAATAAGTTTATATAACTTATATCCTTTTTTGTACTTTTATTTTGTATAAATCATAGAAAAAATACATCTGACTGTACTTATTAAACTTGTCCCATCAGTTTAGATATAAATTCTTTATCTCTATTCCATAAAATGTTACAAATGGCATTTAATTGATACGAGCAATCAAATATTTCAGATCTTACTGACAATTTGCTACTATCAATCTTAATCACCTTAACTTTCCACTTGTCTTCGAATTCTTTAATTTGTGCTTCATCTATCATGGAGCTTGACCAAGGTTTGAACCTGTAAAAAGTCAGATCAAAATTATCTAAATATTTTCTATTTTCTAATGTGATTATCACATAATAGTACTACTTTGTGCCAATGACTATATTTGCTGGTTTTCCTTTTATATTGATCATTGTATTCATCAAGTATGGAATGTCATTGAAGCTTGATGCATCGTCAAAAGAAAATACAGAGCATATTGCATCAACTTTATCTTTGCATACCTGTAAGTATTGTAAAAAAATATATTGTTTATATATATATTTGTTTAATTAATTAAACATAATTATCATATAAAGAAGAATTTATACATATGCTTCTCTCACACATACTGGTAAAATGTGATTGTATTTTTTTATACTATTTTCCGAGGTATCCCAAAATTGCAGTTTAAACAGAACGACTTTATCCCAAATTTTTACAGGCCAGTAAATGTTTGTTTTCCTTATTCCATTGGTTTCTGTATAATTGTTAGAATCGAGAATACCTGCGAGTCTTGCTATTACTGAAGTCTTTCCAACGCCAGATCTACCTATCATGAAGATTTTGTAAGTGACCTCTTCGATCGAAGAAGGCAACAATGGCTTCTCTAGAATACCTGTAAAGTATATGAAAATAATAAATTGGAAAGAAAACTAATGTGTGTGTTTACATAATAGTTAACATAAATAGATGATAGAGCGCACCATAAAATCTCCTTTTTTTAGAAGAATTTACATAAAAGTGATGGATCAAAGATTCTCCTTCTGCTGAAGCTAACCAGTTCATATTAATCGCATTCATGCTTCTTCGGTTTCACTACGAAATAAAAAGTGATAAAGTGTATATTCGAATGCGCATTGTAACAGAATGCAAAATTCCATACAACTTTGCATTGCTGGTGTTTAAATATATTTATAATAACTCAATATGATAAATCATATGATAAATAGATACATACTAGTATGTATTATCGATCGCGTACTATGCATACAAATTACCAGTACTGATTGGCGATCTTTCATGAAAACTGTAATAAATACAACAGCCAATCAGAACTATACGTTGGGTGTCGCGAGTATAAAAATATTTTATTGACTGAAAATAAGTATTTAAAAATGAAATTTAAATTTTTAGTCTCGTGTAATGTTATTAAACTATCGTTATCGCGTTTATTGTAATAAATATTATAGTAAATAACGTGAATCTTCTTTATGTATAGCAATTTAATCATTCTCTAAAATTTCCATTAAAAATACAAGTATAGTAAAATGTAATAAGCGAGCATCATATCAATGCGTGCGTATGTGTGTGCGTGCGCGCGCATGTGTGTGCGCTCTTTAATAAATTGACGGAAGAAGCAGTGGGTGTTACATATAGAGAGACCAATGGTCGCGCGTCCCGCCTTAGGGTGAACCAATCGACGGACGCGCTGCATTCCGTCGCGGTTGAAACAGCGGTCGCAATTGGCCTTGTAGCCGGCGTCGGTTCGGACACGGCCGTGCAGTCAGCCAATAATCACGGCGCGCGCTACGTAACCAACTGTTTGTGACTGTTCCGCCATATTGTGTATGCAGCGCGGGTCAGTGGCGCGTGTATATGTGTCTTTTGTGATTATTCTCTCCGATTTTCTCCTTCACGTCAAACGTAAACTGTGCATGAATTTACCTGTCTGATTAACGGGGCCTGTCGCGCGTGAATGATGGATCCGTCGAAATTGAAAGTGGTGGAGTTACGAGCCGCACTAAGCGAGCGCGGCCTCGACACCAAGGGCAACAAGCCAGTGCTCGTCGAGCGGCTACGCAAGGCTCTAGAGGAGGAAATACAGGAGTGTAAGTTATACTTGATATGCACCATCGAATACCATCCTCGTATTTGTTCTTATTTCATTTACTTTACTAATTTCTAACAATGTACTATTACCATGTATTATAGTGAGGTCCTGGTGATCATCACCATATACTACTACATCATATAACATTATCACATGTAGCTCATAATGAGAATGACTAATGTTCTCAAATTATATTCTTTTATTTACGTGTGAGGTGTCATCTGATGTAGTATCATATGTTTTGTTTTTGTCACGGTACAAAATTTAATTTTTTAGATTTATTTTTGTTTAACATTATATTTAACGAGGTATACTCAATTATAAAATATATTTTTGAATTTTTTTACAGGCAGTTCAGATTCACATACAGAGAATATTGATGATACAGCTTTGAAAGAGACGCAAGATAGAGTCATAGAATCTACGCGAACGTCGCAATCACCAAGGACGCCTAATAGAGCATCTAGAAGCTCTTCAGTGACAACTCCAACAAAAATTTCTACAAGAAATGCATCGAGAGCATCTACAACTTCAAATTCTTCAAAACAATCTACTCCGAACAAATCTCAGTATGGTGAAAAAGCATACGAGACACTAATGACTAATGAAGAAATAACACAACAAGAGGAAATGTCAAAATTATCTCCTGAAAAGTATAGAGAAGAGCAAGAAGATGATGCGTCAAACATTGTTCAGAACAAAAGTCACTCATCTGGCAAATATGAGGAAGAAGAGGCAAAACGTGTTAATATTTTAGAAGGTAATATGTATCAAGCAAATATTTTCCAAGTACCTGTGACAGAACCGTCTGACAAACCTAGTACAATTGCCTGCATAGATCAATTTTCTATAACTGAAGAAGCTCGTGAAGCAAAGGGATCTAATATAGATGAAGTTAATAAAATTCAACAGCTAACTGCAGTGACAAAGGATATTACAAAACTGGAAGAAAAAACAGAGATTAAAGATGAAGATAAAATTTCAGTTGAAAAAAAATATGTTGAATATAAAGAAGATAGATATAACATTGAGGATAATATAGACATTCCAGAAGTTGAACAACCAACACATGTGATACCTGGTCAGGTAGATAAAACATGTGAATTAAAGCACGAAGAAAAAACTATTCACGACGATTATATAATACGAGATGAAAAAATGGACATTTCAGTTAATGTAGAAAATTTAGATGAAAAAATTGATACTGTTAATATCTCACAAGATAAACAGGTATGTAATAATCTATACATTTTTATAATCTGTTTCGTTACAAGTAATACAAGTAGTGTGTAACAATATATAAGAAATACCTCTGTAAATTTAATATATTTTTAATCATACATTTTCATTTTTATTTGTATGAAAGAACATAAAAATAGCCGAAAATTATTTTTTTAAAGCAAAAAGCAACATTAGATGCAGGAGAATCAAATCAAGTGGAATACAATGACAGGAAAAGAAAAAGATCTCTTAGTCCAGCAGAAGTCCGTCAACTATCTCCTGTGCCACAGAAATCAGAGGATGAACCAGATCTTGACGAGTCAACTGTAATTTTATCATGGTGTAAGTTTTTTAAATTAAATCTTGTGTATTTTTTTGAGATTAATAACTCTTTTTTAACACACACGCGCGCGCATGTGTATATATAATATTGAAAAAATTTTTTTTATTTTAGATGACTCAGATTTGAATTTAGTTATCAATAAAGATGGATTTCTCTCTGGTACACCTATGCATGATGGTGATCTCTGTAATATGTGGGCTGGTGCAAGAGCATCTCATGGTGTTTTAAATGGAAAAGTCTATTACGAAGCCAGAATTATACAACATTATCCTACTATTATGAAAGGCGAGAAACAATCACATATGCTTAGAATTGGTTGGTCAGTACTCTCTACATCCATGCAACTTGGCGAGGAAAAATTAAGTTATGCATATACAAGCGCTGGACAACAGGGTACTGATAAGAAGTTCACAGATTATGGTTCTCCATTTGGCAAAGATGACGTTGTAGGATGCTATCTTGACATGACACCTGAGAATACCATAGAATTGTTTTACACAGTAAATGGCAAAAACGTTGGATCTGCATTTAGTATCTGCAAAGAGGAACTTGGTGATAAACCATTGTTTCCACACATTCTAAGTAAAAACTGTACGTTTGTCTGCAATTTTGGCCAAGAGGAGGCATGGTGCCAGCAAATTCCAGGATATATTTTAGTGGGTAATATTGAATCCAAAGACAGAATTGCTGGTCCACGTAGGCCAAATGGAAAGGCAGATTGCGAAGTAATAATGATGTGCGGTTTGCCCGCGGCGGGAAAAACTACCTGGGCAAGGAAGCACGCGGCTGACCATCCAGATAAACTATACAATATTCTAGCAGTCCATAAATTAGTTGAGAAAACTGGGGTATGTATCATAAAACTATAAAAAATTCTCAAGTCTGATACATAGTGTTTGTTCTTAATGCAATGTTTTCTTCCTATTCAGGATGTTGCTCTGTCAGATAAAGAGCAAAACATCTGTCAGCGAGAAATTATTATCGACAGATGCAACCGCGCACTCGATCAACTGATCAATATAGCAGGTGATAGAAGACGTAACTATATATTAGACCAGGTATGTGTTACATGCATGTGCATGAAAGAGCATAGATGTTTAAATAATTAAATTGTGAAATCTAAATATTGTTTTTGAAATAATTTTGTGATGTGTATATGCAGAAGAGCAACATGTATTCCTCCGTACAAAGGCGTAAGATGCGAAATTTCTGCGGATATCAGCGAAAAGCAATCGTTGTTATACCAACAGACGAAGAGTACAATCAGCGTTTGTCAATGCACAATACAATCGAAGGAAATTCTCTAGTGTCTAATCTTACGGAAATGAAAGGTACTCGTTGTCATTATACTTATAATACATATGATTGTAATTAAGAATATATTATTCAAGTAATGATACATGTAATTCGAATGTATAGCAAATTTTACTGCACCTTCGGTGGGAGAATTTTTTGATGCGGTGAAGTGGGTCGGTCTTGGTGAGGAAGAAGCCAAGAAACTCATTGAGAAATATAATAAGGAAGGCAAAGATGCTGGATTTAGTCAACAACCACCGGCAAAGCAACCGCGTCTTTCTGACAAGACTGAGAGTAACAAAGAAACGCGTGATTCTCGAAACAGCCGAGATATTCGAGATCGAAGAAATAATTGTGAGTATTTTATTATTATTATTATTAAATATCATTATTGTTATTGTTCTTTGTACATTGCATAACACTATATTGTATGCTTATGTGTAAGATCAAGATAGAGGTCGCAATCCTTCCTGGCGTGGTTCCAATATGGGAGGCTGGAGAGGAGATCGATCGCAAAGAGGTAGTTACATGAGGCATACTGGTGGTTACGGACCTCCTGTCCCATGGAGACTACGAGGACGAGGCGGACCTGCAATGGTACGATCAGACAGAAGGATGGGTGCAGTTGATAGAAGATCAGGAAATGATAGAAACCGATCTGTTGCTCCTAGGCAAGGTGGTTGGGGCCCTATGAGGTAATTATTTTTTAATTAAAATCCAAAACGTTTCTTTATAACTAAATGAGTTATCCAATATAAATAATTCTTAATAAAAAAACATGATGCGATGTGTGCTTATATTTCAGTGGAAATTATCAAGGGTCACAACAATCTAGTTGGAGTCAACAGGACAATTGGTCAGGTAGCCAAGCTACAGGAAATTGGAACCAACAACAAAGTAGCTGGGGACAACAACAGTGGGGAGGCGGTTGGAAGGGATATGGCCAAGGCACGTACGGACAGACGGGATACAATCAACATGGATATGGCAACGGTAATTGGAATAGCTGGAATCAACAGTATTACAACAACCAGTATTGGAGTCAACAACAACAGGGTGGACAGACTACTGCAGCTAGCGGCCAGGCTGTAAGCAAACAATAATCCACCACCGTAAATGTTACGAGAACGGATAATAAATGTAAGGTACAAATATAGAATGCTACTTTTGTAAATCAAAAGTTTCAATTTTCAATTTTCAATTTAATCAATGTTACCAGAATCGTTTATTTATATAATTGCATATGAATTTTGCACATGCATACATTTGCAGGTAATTACAAGCGAAATGGTTGCAACGACTTCTACCAATACGGGTGCAGGATATAGCTATTCGCAGGGATAACAGACTTTTGCGCAAGGACGAACATGTCTGTACTAAATGCTGCAACAGCAACCACCACAGCAACAGTCTCATTCACATAAGTAGAGGAAAGAATTTATACCACACGTTATATACATCACGGTATATGTATGTGTTTAACAAATGTTTGAATCTTTTGCAATGTCATATACATATATATATACATATAAAATTTTACGTCGATGTAACAGTGGAGACAGCATTGCGTTTTTTTTTTTAGTTTCGACAATGATTCGCACGATTTTTTCATCTCGTGTGCAAGAACATTACAAGCATTATAAAAACAAATTCGCAAATTTGCATTGCAACAAATGCACGTGAGAAAATAAAAAAAAATTTTGAAATATAATTAATATTAATTTTGATTCTTACCAGAAACATAGGTCTAATAATATAAGTGCATTAACGATAATGTAATATTTGCGAGAAAGAATATAACTTTTTATCGCATCTTTAAAAACTAAGAAGAAAAGGTAAGAGGAAGAGTACTACGTATGGGTACAAAAAACCACAAAAGTGGTATTAAAAGTTGAAAAGAAAAGATAGCAATCACTCTCAAAAGCGCGTGTAAATATGTACAGATCTAAAGTAAAGAAATTATGCAGAAAAATATCTATTTATACATTGAATAGATATTGCGAATTCGCTTGAATATATTTGTGCACATTGAAAACTGTGGTACGCAGATTGACATAATTTGACTTGTAATAATTGACATAATGTATTCATTATTAAACTATAAACAAGTTTTCTGAAATCCAAGTTGTCTATGGTGTATTACTTGTTAGTCATTTCATCGATCACTTTTATTTTAACAAATTAGCATACGACAAGCTTTAATGTGCACTAGTGAATTCGCTAATAGTAAAACTTTTAGCAATGCCCTGTTAGAAAGAGAAAAAAATATATTGTATATCATTTATCCCTATTCTTATCTTTCTATACACCATCGAGAATGTATAAAAAGAAAAATATTGTGGCGCAAATAAATTATTCTTGGACACATATTTTATACATGCAGATTTTTCATTGTACAACACGACACGAACAGTCTTGCTATAATTTGGTTTATCAAATAGTTGAAATGTTGTGTCTTACACGGAATACTTTAATGTAGTACGATCATTATTCACCTATAATATAAGTATGATATTTTGATGATTGTATACTTCTTGAATATATTGTGTGAGAGATAACGGCATTTTTTGTATATTAAATTATACATATTAATCTTGTTTGTCTTCTACTATATTCCGTATTTGATTTATAATGCATTTGTTACCCTATACGTACTTCCTCTGCTAGGACAATTGGTTTTTTTATCACACCCTCACTCGAGCAAATAAAGAATGAACACCTCACGATGTCTATCTCAGCTGCACCGTATCAATGATATATTTTTATATATATACATGCTATATATATATATATAATATATATATATATATATTTATACATATATCTTTACATCAATTCTGAGAATATAATCACGCGAATCAGTCGCTCGTGTTTACATACAGATTCAAAACTACTGAATAAAAAATTATACAATTTAATAATAACAAGTGTAACTTGCATCAAATACTGCAACGTAAATCATCCTTTAATTATATTGTTTGAAAGAACAAGTGTTTGAAAAAGATCATAAGATCTTTGATCCTTTTCTTTTCTTACAATTTTATTCATTCATAGGAAAAATTCTTTTTTTATATTCAGAGAATGACTGTTTCATTAGCTCGTTTTTTTCCTCCGTACATATTGTACAGTGTGTGATGGTTCGAGCTGAAGTACTTCTGTGTGAATTCGAAAATAATTTAAGTAATGATTAAGTGTAGCGATACGCAAAGTTAGATACAATTAAGAAGAGATAATTAGAAGAGACGAGAGAAGAGGGAGGGGGGGGGTGAGCTATTTTTTAAGAAATAATCAGAAGTTCTATTTAATCTACACGTAGCATATGCTAGTACCTCTGTGTTACCATAAGTGAAGAATAAAGCCACGATATTGCGGGCTGCATTGTGTAATGATAATCACACACACACACACACGCATAGTAATTTCTTTTCTATATAACTAAATTTATGCATAACCTGTAAACTTAATTGTTGACACAAAAATGTACAAACATAATTCATTAAAAATAAAAGGGTTCTTCTATATTTATTTGGCTTTTTATCTGTATTTTTATGTCTACAGATAATGTGAAACTTTAGAGCTAACTGTTTTATAGCAAATATCTTGGGTGTAAATTTATATTAAAATTACTAACTTTGCAAAAGTGCTATTAAAAAAAAAAAAAGACAAATTGAGATAAGCAAAAAAACATGTATTACAGAATTATGTAAGGAAACTTCATGTATATTTTTTTTGTTTATCAGAATACAATAGTCTGTACATGCACTACATGTTTGAAAGCTGTCGTCGCAACAAACGTTTTTTCCGAGGGATTTCTTTTGATTATATCTAAATGTATTATAATAGTGTTAATTATATATATAAGCAAACTCAGGAGACAAGTTATTACACGGCTACCGTTACGAATGATGAGCTGAGAAAAATGTCGCTAATGTATTGCATCAATATATGACAATTCAAACGACGGTTAATCATGATGTGCAGAAATAAAATCGCTTATAATATAATAAAATATAAAAAAAAATCGCTTCTTCATGATTAAATGGATTTAACAAACGTAAGACGAAAGTTATTTTAAACTTCAAAAAAAATTTTTTTGTTGATTTTTAACGTAAAAATATAATGATTTTTTTGTTCGATATATCATTATATTTTTGTCGGCCTTGTTAAATCTTGCTAATAATAAAAATGAATAAAATTATATATAATAGAAAAATCCTTTGTTCGTATAATTACAAACTATATAATATTTCTTCTCATATATTATAATACGAAACGATTAATAACATAATTTACTGTATTTTAATATATATATAACATGACTTCAATAAAGATATTTGATTAAAAATTGTTGTTACACATGCCACTATTGTTAATGCCGCTAGTTATTAATGTTATTAGTTGAAAATGCCATTGTAATTGAAAATAGAATTGTCCATAAACATAAATGAATATTACTCTTACAAATAATATGTACATACAATATCTGAATGCACAAATATATAATTAGCGAAAACAATTCCAAATTGCTGAAAATATCTCACAAAGCATACATTCGTAATATGGTAATAAAATTGTATAAAGCCATAATATATTACATATATTAAAATAAATTGTGATACTCAATGATCTTTTTAATACCCCAATGTCGTTTTCAATATCAATATGATATCGAAAACAAATATAAGAAGTTGCATTTTACACATTTCCTTACGAATAAGAATCTTGTAAAAATAGTTGAGTAAAATGATGCAACTGTATGTCATGGAAAATGCATAGCGATGACATTCTGTTCAATATCTTTATGATTCATTTAATGAAATCAACGCAGAATTAAATTGGTATTATTTTAAGATTTTTTCGAAAATTGCTCACATACCGTGTATCTCTATGATACACTAGCTTACATAGAAGGCCAGCTTCGAGTCTTTGTTTATTTTTGAATTACACAATATAATAAATATTTAGTAATTTATACTTGTTGCTGATACTCCGAATGTAGTTGCAAAAAAATATACTAACGAAATAAATATATTCTATATCAATTTCAAAAGACTCTACTTCTATGTAGAATAAAATGCATTAATAACATTTCTTTTAATACTTTCGTCTTACGTTGAAATAAACGTAACATTAGAAATTTCTATAAAAGTAAATATAATATATGCATAATAGTTTAGTATACAAGAGAAAAGAAAGAGTAAGGATTCATATGTATCAAACATATTTAACGTTATATGTATCTATCATACTGTGTAATGCAATAATAAATATAAAGTCCTGAGTACACATATGTACAATTTGGGAATCACTGCGACCTATCCGACCGCGTTCGACTATTCAATATGTTAATAAATTAAATACATTAGTAAAGATTCAATCATAACGTCAAGAAAGTATATTACACGTGATTCAAATATAATATATGAAAGATTATGAAAAATATAATATTACTTCTGTGCAATAAAGCATTACATACGTGAATACACACACTTATATTCACATTTTCATATAATTCTTTCCACTCGCGCTGACATGTTTACTCTTTTGACCTCAAAACGTGTAATTTGTACATTTACATACTATGAAAAAAAAATGTACAAAAAACATTTTCTATACAAGTTCACGATTCGCAATTATATTAATACAATAGTAATGAAACTCATGGAAAAATCAATTACACTTGACAATTGAGGGTCGATAGAAGTGACAGGCATATTCCGAATTGATTACATTACTTGCTTCTTGTTCACAGTACAGATATAAGTATATCCGTACTCTATCACATACATATTTTGTCTCTTAGTTGTCATGACACTTTTTTTAACTTATATTTTACGAAGCGAAAATATTTTAAAAACTAAGTTACAAAATTCAGCTCTTTAACAAGGCAAAACTAATGTTTTATAAACTTGGAAAAAAAAGGGCACTAGGAGTTAAGCATAGATAATATGCTACATGTATACGACTCCTTTTATCTCCTTATGTGGAGCATAGGACGTCTATAGGCCTCTTCCTCTTTTGTCCGAGACCTATATTCGTTTCTCGAATCAGATTGTTTTTCGGATTTGTGGGTGATTGATCCACAGAATCCTACCTCAGTCAGATATTAGAGACAAATATCTATAACTGATATGTATACTGATGTATAGGACCTACAGTTTAACGCCGAATCCGAACGGCGCTGATGATCATAGATCTTTTGATCACCAGGTGGAGCCATTTTTTGGCTCATTAAACGCGAAAAATCGCGTTTGGGCGCACGTGGGATTGAACTCGGGTCTACATATCGCGAGTCAATCGCACCGAGCGGTGAGCCACTCGACGTCACGCTATATATATAGCATAATTAAAAAAGTTGTTAGATACATATCAGCATTTAAGTAAAGTTATCTGTGCTTAACTCCTAGTGCCCTTTCTTTCCAAGTTTATATTTGATTTATACAGGAGTTTTTGTTATTGAAAAATCATTATACGTTCTATCGTTTTATGCTGCTAAAGAGCTGTAATTTAGTCTTTAAAACAAAATGAACAAGATTGTCTGCATCCCAACTGCATTATAATAAAATATCAGAGCACATTTTTATTTTACTTTTACCAAAAAATCGTTCCATAACAAGCTGTAGATGATTTGTTTAATTATAAATACACTGCGCAACAAAATTAACGCAACACCTGTTTCACTATGCAAAAATAGGCTAACTTCCAGATAGACATAATAACTTTGTCAAAAATTATCGTATCGAGATGTTTAAAAAAGCATTTTACAGCTTGAAACCTCTACTTTTCAGATCGCTACTTGAAAATGTGGTCTCATGGAGATTTTATGAAGTTACACAAACATAAATGAAGATATACCAGATCTCAAAATTTTTTTATGAAATTTGCGAAGTTCCACGGGGCGAACTAAAAATTGTACACAAATGCGATTTACATCATTCGAAAGAGCGAATCTTTACCTTTAATTTGCCTTTTTACGAAGCTCCGTACGATTTTTTTTTCACCGAGTTATTCAACGTTGAAGTAAAAATGACTCTTTTGCGTCAACGTTGAATAACTCGGTGAAAAAAAAATCGTACGGAGCTTCGTAAAAAAGCAAATCAAAAGTAAAGATTCGCTCTTTCGAATGATGTAAATCGCATTTGTGTACAATTTTTAGCGCAATTTTGTTGCGCAGTGTATTTCAATTACAACGCGATTTTCTCAGTAATATATTTAGCAATTGATTGAAGAAAGAAATTCATTTGTAATAAAGATCTTCATAGTCTCTCCTGTCAACCCTTAATTTCAATTATTCTTTTTCCATTAATCATAAATGAAATGTGAGTCTATTCAATTTAAAATACCTATCAATTATTTGCAACATGACTCTTAACGTTATTATAAATCAACAGTATATATTTTTACTATAATTAAACGATTAAAAGTTAAACAAGAAAAATATATGTTAAGGCTCCTGAATATAGTGATCATAGTCATATTAAATCGTGACGTTAGAAGTAAGAAATATATGACATTTGTAAATAAAGGCAATTTGAATAAAACGAAATGATAAGATCGCTTTAAAACAATTGTAAAAATGAACAAAAGCTATCCTTATCTCTCTCCCCTTCCAAACAGTCAGGAAATAATCATAGAAAGTGATAAAAAGCACATAAAATGCTTTTATTAAATGCCCATGTGTAATCTATGTATTTTCACATTCACGTACTTTTTATCACTTTTTACGATTATTTATTGATTGTCAGAGGGAAATAAAGATAGCTTTCGTCATTTTTACAATTGTTTTAAAGCGATCTCATCATTTCGTTTTATCTAAATTATTTTTATTTACAAATAGCACGTAATAAAAATTAACGTGTTATTTCTCGCTTCTCACGTCACGATTCAATATAACTGTAGTGACTACTCAGAAGCCTTAATATTTAGTAATTTATGATGAGATATCTATTAAAAAAAAGAAAAATATAAAAAAATATCGCTTCAAATTTTGTCTATGTTAAATATTATTTGAACTACTATATAGATACAAATTACACCAATGGACGGGTTGTATGAAGAGGAAAAACTTTTCTTGCGCTTTCTACGTTAATAGAGAGTGAGGAGAGAGGAAAGGAAAGGAAAGCTGTATTATCCTAATTCACGTAGTACAATCAAGAGTTTAGAACGCGATTGGAATCAATTAATCTATTAATCTAACTAAGACTGAAATTAGCAGTGACTCTAAATTAGCCTATATTTATATATATGTATATATATACACACACAATATGATATTATCGTTGTGATATTACCCACTATCACGGATTAAGTCCCGGTCTTTTCCGGTTTCGCCTATTTCTTTCTAGAAGAAACGACAGATCTAATGGATCTTTCTTATTCGGCATTCTCTGTAATAGATTCAGTAGAATGCGGTTCAATTTCTTCCTCTGTTCCTCTAGCTGCAAATTAAAAAATAATAAATATGTTAAATGCAAATAATCATATACAAGTAGCGATTCTTTAATTCTTCGCAATAATTACTTGAGCGTACGATGTCGCAGGTGATGCAACTGTCAAGCTCTCGCCCGACTTCCGTCTAGTCTTATTACATTTGTGTTCTTTGTTATGCGTCTTTATACTATCATTGGATTCCAACTTTTGATTTCCATCTACTTCCTGATTGCTATTTTTTTTCTTATCTTTAAACATCTTAATTCCATCGAGACTGTGAGGCTGAAAATAAAATTAAATATTACCTAACATACTTAACATGATATTAATATTAAAATGATTTTGATAGATCTATAATCGCACTTACCAAGTACGTACGATAATGTTTTATACGCTGTGGAAAGGTTTCAAATGCGTAAGGTTTCGTGCATACTGTATGCCTAGCTCTAGCCACCTTTGTAAAAAGTCGTGCTGCGCGATCAACACGATATTCACATACGTAAGTATGCTCAGGAGTAGAACCGACAGGACGCCCTTCATTGAAAAGTATACGATAAAGTGAATTTTCGTTACAAAATAACGGAGTAATTACATATTTGCAGAAACAGAATTGAAAAAAACGCTAATTTTTATATACCTTTACAGAAAGTATGAGGATCCAATACCCAACATCGTTCGGCCACGAGATCACAAGGGACAGCTTCATATAATGGAGCGCAAACAACTTCGTTTATATAGAACTTTCGCGTTGGCTCGTGATATGTTTCGTGAGGCCTGAGATAATGATGGCCAAACACAAACCTCTCGCCTCTATTAAAATGATATAATTTTTTAAAATCTCTTTCTCTCTCTCTCTCTCTCTTTCTCCATATATATACGCACGCACATTTATGTATATATATATATATAACACTTACTCGAGATTTTTCCATAGACGTTCGATTCTAAAAATGTCCATTTGCTCATAATCGGGCTTCTGTATAGTTTTGTATGTGTGTTTGTCAGGTGTATCCCTTAAAACGTATACTGTATCACCTTGTCGTAATTGTAAATCACCTCGCATCAACGTCACGTAATGCCTCTTTCCTTCTTCTTCCTCTTCGCCTTCTAACGGAATTTCTAAATCAACTTCACGAGGTTGACATCTTTCACATAGATAAGATTCGACGCTCGTATCGGCTTTAACACAGTCACAATGTTGCCACACAAGACAGCGTTCACACTGGATCATCAAACCTTCATCTCTGTACAGTGTCATTAATAAAATATTAATAAATCTATTAAAAAAAAGATTATTATATTTTTTTTATTTATACACACGCACAAAAAAGAAAAAAAATTACTTTATAGATACATATCTAGATTAATTCATGCAGGGCCTTAATATATAATTTTATTCCGCTTTACATTACAATTATTTACAGACGTATATAATAAGATAATCGATGTAACTAATTAATTAATTTACCTATGTAATCCGCAAATGCATCTAATCACATCTTCTTCTCCAGCCGTGGATCCACGTGGTGGTAAAAAGCCTTGAGATGGCGGAGAACCTGTTGCTTCCGTTATAGCATCCACAAAATCTGGTTTACTTCCCAAATACAATTTCCGTAGTCTTGCCGCAGCAATGCCTATCTCGGATGTTCTACCAAAGAATCTAACATTGTTGTCGAAAAGTTTTATCATATCTTGATCAAAATGTTCCGCAGTCTTGTAATGACCTGTACCAATACACTGATCTATCGTAATCAAATCGATCGGCTCTACAATCTTCTCATAGTAATCGGATAATTTTCTTTTAGGAGGTAAAGTCATGAAAGGAACGCACAACAGCTGACCATTTTCATCATTCGCTGTTGTAACAATTGTGTATAAATTCTTTAATACCTGTAAAAAAAAGATTATGACAATGTTTTACAATTTAGAGTTTTACAATCTAGTTAATAATTGTACTCTTCTTTATTAAAATCATTTTTTATTTTTTGTAATAAGAGAGACCATTTACAAACCGTAGCTAGTTTTGCAGTCTTGTGTACCTCCGGATCATCTTGTGCTTGTGCGAGTCTACGCGTTCGTACAGTACGCGCGTTGGTGTTGGTCAGCGCAGTTAATTGAGAGAAAAATGCATCAGATTGCGCTTTAGAGTCTCCCGAACTCTTTTCCTTCGCTACGATCGTGTTACCGGATTTTGTTTTTCCATTCTGTATTTGAACTTGCTGTACTGATGCCGATTTGAGTCGTCGCACTTTTTCCAGATTCCTCAACAAGAAACAATGATGTTCGCGCGCAAAGCATCGCTGTTGATAAGACATGGGTTTCAACTGCGGTGTATTGTGTGTTAAGATTGGATCTCCTACTTTGCGAGACTTGCAGATGTTCTTGGAGTTGGCCGATTGCACAGCGTTCGATTTACGAATGTTTTTGCGTGGTCTACCTACAGATCTCCTTTCGATAGGCTCCACTTGCGAAGGTAGAGAGGGAATGCTTCGAGCTACCCTTTGACTCTTCCCACCTGCCATGTAAATTTATATTATAACTGAAATATCTGACATATACCGTAAAGACAATTCTCACTCTTTCTATTGATTTACCTATAACACCTCTACAGGCATTACTACCACATCTACATTGCTGTCCTTCCGATGGATTAAAAAGCGCGAAATTGTAATCGTACGTTAATTCTTCTCCCGGCTTAATATCTCTCGATGCGAATAGTGCCATACGTGGTAAACCGAGAACACTCCATTTTTGCATTTCGCAATTGGGCTCGCACGAATGATTCACGAACCTTCCGTCACCTCCCATACGATGACCGTCGATTACTAGGCCACCGTCCAGATGCAAACAGTAGTGATGCGTATCGTTGGCGTATCTACATTTTATACATTTTCATTTTCATATACTTATTATTTTTTGTAAATGTACACGGTAAGAATGAAAAAATTGATTTAATATTTAGTACAAATAAAACGAACTATACCTGCTCGCCATTCTCGACTTAAATTCCCTCTCTGACACGACTTCACCCACGTACTCGAGAATAAAGTCTCCGGATTTGATAGCTTGTTGCGTTCTTACTCCCCATCCTTTATCCTCCGTCATGAATCTCTGTAGCCCTGGTGACCACTCGTGCTTTTGGATCTTTTGATTCTCACATTTGTCACCACAAGGACACAACTGTGGCGAACATTCGCTGAATACCATGCGATTAATGCAATCGTCTCCGCAGCCGCTTTCTTGTTTACATTCACAAGCTTGCGCCTCGTATAGAGTAGTTGGTTTAACGTCATAATAAACATTTGTCCGAATTTTTCTGCAAAAAAGATGCAAAGCCATCACTACTGAATTTAATTTCTACATATATGTAATTTTATTTTTATAATAATAAGATTTGATATTGTTTAATTTTTATAATATTATACAGGTACATGCTTAAGATATAACTTTGTAATGATGATTTAGTGATAAATTAAATAGAAAGAACATTTTCAATTTACTTATAATTCCACGATGGCACCAAGTCTCGACCAGACAATCTCGATTGAGCGTGCAGCCACAATAAATCGTATTGTAGTTGAAATGGCGTTTTCCTTTGTCGCAAGAGTTTTCCAGTCGGTATAATATTTGGTAATTGCTCTGAAGGATGTTCATCTGAATTGGCGCAAACAATAAGTTTTCGTTTGGCATCAACCCTGGCGAGCTTTTTAGATTCAAGATCCTTCTTATACTCTGAAAATATGTTGCTGGCCTGTAAATATAGCTTCTTCCACCTCTGCTGTTTTTTCCGGTTACGAATAGGACCTGAGGGTTTCCTGCTAATCTCTTGATCCTCACTGGCCACATCGCTGCTAGGCGGTGCCTCGCTCTCCGTGTCGTATCCCGCACTTCGTAATCTCTTCGTGCTTCTTCCGTACAAATTGGAAGGACTGGTCGAGCCTCTTCTTCTTTTGTGATTATTGTTAAAACAACCAGATAATTCCATTTTGACATTCGTTGCCTGAGCGTTTGCACGTTCCAGTTTTCGCAAATTCTCCTCGTTTAATTCCGCGATACGTTGATTCTGATTGTAACGTTCGAGGGTTTCCTCTAGCGGTGCATTTTCATCGTAGACTCGATAGTCCGGTACTTTCTCGTATTTTACCAGACCCGGATATAGCTTCTCGGACAGTACGCTGCTGTCGGATTCTACGAGATCCTTACGAACTCGCAATTGACCGGGACAGGATTCGACTACCTCATCCGAACCACTTCGACTGAATGTCTGTTGCACCGTGCTAGACTTTACCAAATTCTTTACGTCATCCTTAGCTTGCCCTGTACTAGTGCTATTCTCTGTAACATTCTGAGCTTTACTCTCTATCAAAGACGTCTTACTATCCTCCATATATTCGACTGTGTCCTGATCCGTACATATTCCGTTAGCGTTAACCACTGCTGACTTGGCCACTCTGGGAGAATCTGTAAGTTTCTTCTTCTTTTTCTTCAGAGTGGGAAAGCCCGTGCGATTAATGGCTTTCCGCCTTCGTACCTTCTTTTTCGTAAGTATCATCGCCGCAGTATTATTCATAAGATTTGGCACGACCAAATTACCGACCTGAGCTATCTTGTTATCAGATACAGGTTCATCGTCGTCGAACATCTCAGATACGTGCGGTTCTGAATCGACCTTTATTTTCTTTTCTATACGAGCATGTTCAACATCCATTTTATCATTGGATTGCGTTTTATCGATCTTAGTCGATTTTTCCGACATCATTGTCTTTTCCGATTTACCAGATTTCTCTGTGCTGATCTTGGAACTCTTATCCGCTGACTTCTCCTTGTCATTCTTGTCGAGAAAACTGTGGCTTTCGGATGATAATTTCGTGACAGTGACACGAAGATCCTTCACAATCTTTTTCTTCCGTCGTGGTTGACTCTCTACTTGGCTGACGGGTTTATCTTCATCGCTACCCTGTTTCTCAGATGCCGTGTTCTCGGTATCCCTTGGCCTTTTCTTCGGCGTCACCGGCATGGCCTCTTCGTCGTGAATGGAGGATGTCGAGCTGCCGCCACCGTATCTCGTAATAGTAGCTTCGATTGCTTCCTCTATGTGACTTTCCGTAGAATTGGACTCGTTCGCATTCGCATCAGTGCAGCTCGCATTCGAACTTTGCGAACTGTGCGGACTCGACACGTGATAGTGGCGTTTTTTCAATGGCAACCGCTGCTCGTTCGGATTGGAACTCGTACTAGTGTTTGCGCTGCTCTTAGAGTCAGTACTTGTCAATACCTTTTCTTTTTTCAAGCGTCGTTTCAGTTTTTGATCGTCATTTGTACTAGTATCGCCGCCTTTTCTCTTCTTCGTAAGTTTCTTCACGCGAAAAATTTGCGGTAACTCGGAATGATTGACAACGCTGTTGCCGTTGTTGCTGTTCTTGCCCAGACTGCACAATTTCGTAAACTCCTCGATTAATTTCTCCAACTCCTGGATAATATATGGATCGATGCGAATAGGAGTTTTCGGTGGTGCGAGCAGTCTCCGACGATGTTTGTGATGATGATGATGATGATGTTTGTGACAGTGACTGTGCTGTATTGGCTGCATTGGTTTGTGGTACTTGTTGGAAGCTCGTTCCACATTTTCTGCCTTTAATATGTCGCCAACTGGCAACGATATTAACGTCTGCACACCTACGCCATTGGTTTCAAAGCCCGCCGTAGTAGTTTTCTTGTTGCATTTGTTCTCCTTAAGAACACGTCTAGTGGTCGGAGGCGCGACCTTTTTCACTAGTTTCCTAGATACAACGGCAGTCACATTATTCCTATTCTCCTTTGAACCTGTTCTTTTACTAGTGCTTATCATCTTTTGGTCATTGGTAAGTTGATGCTCGCAGGACATTTGCTTCTGTCGTGTCAACGGGCTCTTATTAGGCGCGCATATTTTATCTTGCCTGACCTTCCGACAGGTTCTATTGTCACACTGTGGCGTGAGTTTGTTCGCGGTGGATCTACTTAGGCACTTTACTCGCATCGGGGAACTCGTACCCGCGGTCTTCTTGACCATCATCTTCTCCTGCGAAGATTTCACCGAGTTACCGTAACGTTTCTTTTGACACGCTGTCGTTTTACCTTTTACTCTTTTACTCACGGGAGATATATCCTCTTTCACTTCCCTCGATGCAAGAGACTTAACATTACCACGTTTTCTAACCAACAACGCCGCGTCTTCCTTAGCGCTCTTTACATTCGATTCCTTTATGGCTTCTTTTTTCTCCGTTACTCGAGAATCAGGATTCTTTAGATTTTTTAAAGACTCGTTTCTTTCTTTCTCTGCCTTCTCAATCTTTTGGATCTTCTCGACAATTTCCGGCTTTAAACGCGGCCTGCCTGGTCCGCGTGGTTGCGTAGACACTGTTTTCGCTGGTCTGCCGGGTTTTCTTTTCGGAGGATATAGAATCCGATCGACATTTACCGCTGGTTTAGTGGAAATTGACGGTTGAATCGGAGATTGAGTCGGCGCTGGAGGACTGACAGGACTGATCGCCAAGTGTAGCGGACTATTGTCCACGGACTGAATGCCAGAATCAGGCGACACATTCGATACGCATGGATACTCGTTGTCGTTGTTCAACGACTTTTTGGCGCATTTGCTGCGCCTTTTTCGTGGTTCCGACAACAGAGCAGTCTTTTCGACAAACTGCTGTAACAAGGTGGAACTATACACAGGTACAGGGTTCTGATCGCCGTTTTCGCTCATGTCCGAATCTGCGCCGAGTGACATGCGCTCGATTGCTTTTGACACCAATCGACCGCTCTCGGAATCCTCAAATCCGTCAAATGGTGCATCCTCTTGTTCTTGCGAGGGTAAGACGATTGCTGGATCTTCCTGATTGATTTCTTGTAGCGGCACATGGTGATGTTGCTGGGATTGTTGTTGCTGTACTTGCTGCGATGCCATGTGACTCACAGACGAGTCTGAATCATCGCTGCTACAGTCTGAGGACTACATCAGTTGATGTGATAATTTATTGTACAATGAATAACAATACAAATTCAATATTATATCACGCACGCACACACACATTCGTTAATTAATTTCTTTGTAAACTGTTTTTTTAACTACTTGTTAAAATTACCTTATTTCCATGATTGGTCTTGGGTTTTCTGCAAACAGCCTTTTTACTTTTGTCACATTTAATTTTTTCAGTATCTTCCTTCTTTGGACCTTTCATGGTTATTTTCAATTTTAATGCTCCCTGCAACGCACGGCAAGTTATCTTTTTACAAAAGTCGCAGCAACAGAACGTAAAAAAGAAGAAAATTTTAAATGTAACATTGTCTTTAACGTCGTACCGGCTCAAAATTGGTTTCTTGAATGGAAAACGTTTGTTCACTGTGTCCAGACGAACAGTCTGAATTAGATCCACTTCCCTCTTCTTCGTCGCCGCTACTTTCGTCGTCTGATTCTGAATTAGAATCCGAATAAGAGCAACTGCCTTCGCTTCCACCAGAGCTTTCGTCGTCGGAATCGGAGTCTTCTTCGGAATCGACCGAATCTGTTCCTGTAATTAAAAATAATTGATTCCAAGGGTCGTTAAATTGCGAAATCTAAGAGTGTGGCAATTTTTCAGATACCATTAGGTTCAGTAGCAGGATCCCAACTACCGCCGCCTTTTATGGCATCCATATCAACGGTCGAAGGAAGTTCTTTCTCTTGCTCCCCATCGTTTTCTTCCCAATTCCAATTCTGCAATTCTAAGTCGGAAGGATGGTGAATAACGGCGTTCCATCCTGCATCACCAGACATTTTTCAGCTTATCTGACATCCAGCTGAATCGAATAGAATACCATTCCTTATGCTTTTGTGCACTCATCAAGCCTCTTTGCAATCATAAAAAGCATATCTTTGAATCTTGTTCAGAAATCAATTAAGTATTCACTAGTGAACAATCGTCGAGACGGTTGTTTTTGTCATAGCGCACAAGTTTTATACAACGATTAAAGCTCTCTCGTAATGGCACGACTCTGAAAAGAATAGAATCACATCAGTCGACGACAACACAACACATATAAGAGATTAATATCTAAAAAGTATGCTAAAGAGTTGCAATAAAAAAATTGTGAGAAATAATTTATCGTCGAGCTTTGAAAAGAAATGTCACTCTTTCGAACTCGAATCTCGGGTTGATTCGAAGAGTGGAATTTTTGCGACTCGATGAAACGAAATGTAAATGGAAAATTCCAACAAGTAGCAGGGGCAATCAAATGGTCTGAAGCTTTCGTGGCCATCTCTAATGACGCGTCACACGTAAACAAGAACACGTAACGCTAGCTCGCAGGAGTGCGGTCGGTTCCGAAACGCACAGTCGGTCATCGATCGCTCGTAATCGTAATGAAATCGTCCGTGATCTCGATGGTCGATGCCGGTTACCTGGATGTCGGTGGATAGATAGCAGGGGTAGCACCGACATCGCCTGCATCGACGACAGCTGTTTCTTGTAGCTGCTTGTAGGCACGCAGTGTGCGCCAGGTGTGCGTCTCACGCTCTCAGGATTTGGCGCGAAACGTCACCGCGTTAGGGAGACACGAGACGGTGTCGCGGCACGGCGAGCGACTGGAATTGGCCGGATTGTGCGTCCAGACGGGCAAGTCCGGTGCGAGCAGGGACCCTTCCCGCCCCGCGCGTCCAATTAGTCAAATACAATTGGAAAGTCCGATGTTTACGTCGCCGACAGCGCGATCACAAAATGGCGTTTCTCGCCGACGTCCTGCTAGCAGGGCTAGCTCCCTATCTCGTTTGTCAGAGTCGAGGAAAGACGCCGTATCACGGCACTCGTCGCACTCGTCTCGCGATTACACGCTGCCTGACATCGCGACTCGATGCAATCGCAGAAGACTACTTTCACGCTACAGCGAAACTCGCTGAAACTCGCTGAAACTCGCGCGTGGCTGGTTTATCTGGCGAAACACACGCGTCAAGACTCTTGATTCGCGCATCGCTTTTCGCGACACCACACCACACCACACCACACCACACCACACCACACCACACCACACTCATACACTCGAGTTGATACTGCTCCCTCGACCGAGCACGCGACGCTATCACCGCGAGGTGACGAGGCGACGAACCGTATGGCATCTCGATGATATCGGTGCAATTGCGTAATGTCGGTAACGCGGGAACGTGTTCTCTCTCTCTCTCTCTCTCTATATATCTCTTACGACTGCGCCAGACTGCGCCAGCATGGCTGCGTTCCATCATTCACTCGTATTCACTGCGAGAGTACTGGAAATATATAGTGTATACCTGACGTCGCGCAACTCTACACACGTTTTCTCTTCGCAGCAAAAGAGGCTGAAAGAGAAGCGACATTTGAATCGTCAAGATAACGGAATTAAAAAGACGGGAAACAAATGTCGTGCCCTCTGTTGACGACGCTCGGAATTTCCATGCAAATTGCACAACTGCGCGTAACTTGGTTAGCACTCGCTCGCTGCTTCATGCCGGCCTGGCAGGTGCTGGCAGTGCCGGCACTCGCGCGCGACGCGACCAGGGTGTGTGTGTGTGTGTAGGTGGGTGGTGTGTAGAGCATGGGTCTCTGGCTGGCTGCTGGGTGGTAGGGAGTCGGAATTCGGATTCGGAGTCGGCAATGACGGCAATATGGCCGGCCAGATGTGCAGCGGCAGGGTGTCACGGTGGTGTTAGTGCCGCGCGTTAGACTCATTCTCGTTATTTATATGTCGAATTACCGCAAGTCTTGTCCGAATCTCGCGTGTTTTCATGGGCTCGGTGATATACTGTGTAGAAGCAGGAATACGGCTTGCATGAAGGCATAGCATACGCTCACCGGCCAAGCAAACATGAAGTGAGTACACATGAACAAGCGGGAGAGAGAGAGAGAGAGAGAGAGCGCGCGAGCGTCGAGAGCACCTCTTTCTCGAGCCTCGTGTGCTCCTCTCTTCATTTCTCTCCGTCTCTTTTCGCGACATTTCAATCCTATGTTGTCGCGAGGATTCGCGGTCGCACCTCCTTGACGCTCCAATTGTAAGAACGGTACGCGCCGCACCGCACCGACGGTCAATATCGGCCGATCCTTTCGAGACTCCGACGTCTACGTCTTCGCTCGCGCACGGTTGTTCGATCCGCAAATGTTCGGACAAAGAGGATATCGATCACGCGTCGGATGCGTCCGCGCGCGCGAAGGGCTGTTCCTTCAATTCGCGATTGTTTTTTAAATGTCGACTTTGGAAGGGAAGTCTTGGACTTGGAGAATGACGAAGGGCAGGAAAAACGTAATGATTTTTGACAGCGTGCGTCCAACGATGGGGCGAGCCGCTTCCCTTCGCTCTCTCTCTCTCTCTCTCTCTCTCTCACGAGCGTTTCGCGAGCCCTAGCTGCTGCCTCTGCCTTGCCTTGCCTTGCCTTTCGAAACAGCGTTCCTCCCTTTTTTCCTCTACCTTGGACTGGTATGGGCGCGTGCAGCACGTAGTACACTTGCCCGACGCGCGTTTCCTACAATGTTCTTCTTACGTGCATCTGATGCCAAGCGTCTTTCAAGGTGCAGCAGAGATCCTGTGCACCCAAGTCATCTCAAATTTCTTCTCATTTCCACGAACACCACTTTTTATAGTACTGGCTGATAAACAGTTTCGAAGAATCGATATAATGTTCGTTTCAAAGTTGTTAATTCCTTTCTTACAAATTGTTCGAATCTCGTCAGAGATAGAAAGCAGAGAATCGCGGATAAATCTTGTTGTTAGATGAAAACATTTCTTTACGAGTCTATAATTTCGAGTGTTTTCCTCTCCATTTGCTACATTGCGCACATTCTGTCTTTCTTCACAATGAGTATAAAACAGAATGTGTCGATTTGTTACGCCACAAATGCATGAAATGAAACTCGAAACTATAATATCGAGTGCTTGTCAAAAAATTTGGTCATAGTAATCCGATTCTCTAAATGTCTAAATTCTACTTGTTGTTTGTATAGAGACAAAATTTGCTGAAAAGTTATACGTTCGAAGGTCTCTTACGTCTGCAATCTCAATATTTCGCTTCAATTTCACTCACTCGTATACGTGTATCAAATTGCATCGCTGTCGCGAAGCGATGCAGTCACGTGACGCTTGAAAAATGCGAAGGTTCAAGATATCGCAACGATCGACTTGCATAGCGTATGATTGAAGCGATTTGGATTTTCGTGGAAAAATCTAAAGCAATTAAACATTTTTAATACATTATACAAGTGCGCGTTTCGAATAATATTTATTAACTAATTTATTACTTTTAACTCTCGTCCACGCGCGAATGAAAATCGCTTATATTAAAATTAATACGGAAGTAACCGAAATTGTCTCCTTAATTAGTTTTGTACACGTGTTGTGGCTAGATTAAATACACGCATTTGCGCCAATATTTGTGTGTTTCAAACAGTCGATTTGAAAGAAATATTTACACATATATGTAACACTTGGATAAATTGGATCGCGTCATTCAATACTTCGATTATAACAAATGATCGATATTATTTAATAACGAACGAATTATAGCATAGCGCTGATTTTTCAACCTTGCTTGTTGTGCCATGACTAGCGTGAATTCATTAATTACACCGCTCAGTCAGCATTACATACCATAACTGCGAACTCGGCAAGCAATTCTTGCATCTCGTTTTGAAGAATAACGCGGAAAGAATTGAAATTAAAATTTATCTAATATACAGCATCTATATTATTATAATATTGTATAATTGCGTATAAAAGTGAAAGCAAAAATAGTAAAGGACTCTTCTCTTTCAAAAATAGTGATAAGGACATTTAAGAGTCAGTTAAACCTTATTATAAATCCTCATTAATAAATTGTGAAATAAACTATTACATGTTTCGGCCACTTGGTTCGGCCATCCCCAGATAGAAAAGATGACAATAGAACGAAAATCATGCTCAGTCAACCGAAGATCGCCTCACATTATGCATGAAACAAGAGTTCCTTGCAAACAGACCGTTTGTTAGTTATGTCTTTTGGTAATCGTATCACTCAAAAGAGAAGCCATCGTCCTCAATGTGACAAACCATCGCAAATGTAACAATCACTTTACGACACATGTAAATGTTTGCAAGGGTCATGCATAATGTGAGGCGATCTTCGGTTGATTGAGCATGATTTTCGTTATATTGTATACTACTAATTATCATCTTTTTTATCTGAGGATCGCCGAACCGAGTGGCCGAAACATGTAATAGTTTATATTTCATTTCACGATTTATATTTATCAATTTTTTTTTATCTTTGTAATTTATTTTTATTATTACATTTTATGTCTTGACGTTTATAATTTTAAATAAGGTTTTACTGACTCTTAAATGTCCTTTCTTCTTATCACTATTTTTCAAAGTGAAAGCTAATACACATATCTCTATATTTGAAGACAAGGTTTTTTTATCATTTACTTTAGGCCCAAGTGATTGGCGGTAGATTTAAAATATCGCTTTGATCGATAAAATACTCGTGAAACAATTTTAACAACAATATCTGTAAAAATTTGCATGCATGAAATATTGTAATTTTACGAATTCTAATTTGTGCAACCTGCTCCTTCGTATACGTGACAGGAAAGGTTATAGGTATATACAAACATCGAACGCGCTTTTCCGCGAAAACACACCATCACTTTATCCACCCGATAATTCTGCTTTTCTTACAAAGCATGGAATGTCTCAAATTTCTTTCATTTAAAAAAAAAAAAAAAACGAAAATTTTGATTTTTTTTTTTTCTAAAAAAGTAGTTTGTTTTATCAAATTTTTCAATTGCTTCAAATTATTATATATGGAATAATACGAGTAATTCTAGTAACATTGAAATTTCTCTTTCATATTTCAATTTTTAGTATAAAAGATTAATGTTTGTACCATAACAACGTAGAGATTAATTTCAATCTCGATTCAACTTGCTCGTTTTTAATTTTTTGAATTAGAAAACGATGAAGAATGGGTTGAGAGAGAGAAAGAGAACTGAGATTAAAGTTAATTGTATAGTAGAAACGCGAGCACATATCCTACTCCAATTGTCGCATCTTCAATGACATGTTTTCAAAGTAAACGCATATATGTATTACACTTTTAGGCGTTTCGTTAACTCGTCAAGATTATTAATCTCGGGGTTTACTCTTTAGTCACCGAGTATCGAGCGTGTGAGACAAAAAGTCAGCGCGACGAAGGCCGCGCACGAGTGACTTCCGCTCAATTCCACGTCATTCTGCAGTCTTGCTTTCGCGGAGACGCCTTTGTTAAAGAAGGAGGTGTAACCGAGTCTCCTTCTCAAGACCACATCTTCGCGTTTCGATTTTCCTATGATCGATATATGATGTATATACATATATGCATGCATGTACAATATATGTATAGACACCTTTTATATAATAATTCCAGGCAATTTTTCCGTTGTCGAGCAGATTTAATAACCATTATACCAGGAGGATCCATGATGCGAACTTTTGCTCAAGTAACGAGTTATAATTGTGATCCTATACTACTACGATATCCCTATTTGTTATCTTCGTCGCTCGCGACGTATTTGGAGGTGTGTTCGGGGTATGTTAAGTTAGCACCCCAACTATAGTACTCAGGAGTTCTGATTAGAGTTCCCACTTCCTTTTGAAGAGTTCCCTATAGTTAATAACAAGAGTTCCGCTCAATAAACATTCTTTTTACATTTTGTAAAAATGGGGTGCTAACTTTTTATCGAATTTCGAGGTGGAATAGTTCTGAGCGGCTTAATAGCTTCAATTTGCGATTGCCTAGAGTTCCTGATATGTAAAAAAAATTTTCGAATATTAAAAAAAAAATAAAAAATTTTTAAAAAATTAATTTTTAGATACAATAGTTCTGATGAGATAATTTCTGTTTCTTTTTGACGACACGAAGAGTTCTCTATGATTTTTAATGACATATGCGCTTAATAATCATTTTTTAATAATTTTTAAAAAATGGGATGCTAACTTTTTAACGAAATTCAAGATCGCATAGTTCTGATCAGCTTAACAGAAGTATTTTGTGAATACCTAGAGTTCTTGATACATAAAAAACATTTTTGAAGAATAATAAAGTTTTAAAAAAATAGTAGAAATCTTTAAAAATTTTTTTGAGAGTACCGAGTAGTTCTGAGTTGCGTTTCTTATAGTACTCGACGAGTTCTATCGAAAACTGTAAGGTGAAAAAGCGATTGGACCAACGGTTTGCAAGATACAGCGACATTTGTTACATTTGTAAGATCATACAATGTTTAAATAAGTAGGTATATCTCAGAAACCGTTGGTCCAATCGCTTTGAACCCTGATACTTTTCGACAGAACGGTCGACAGTAGTTCGGTTCGGAGTTCTGGACAGTTCTCGGCGAGTTCTGTCGAAAAGTATCAGGGCTCAAAGCGATTGGACCAACGGTTTCCGAGATACACTCACTCTAAAAATTGTTGATCTTCCGACAAATGTCGCTGTACACGTATCTTGCAAACCGTTGGTCCAATCGCTTTTTCACCTTACAGTTTTCGATAGAACTCGTCGAGTACTATAAGAAACTCTACTCAGAACTACTCGGTACTCTCGAAAAAATTTTCAAAGATTTCCACTATTTTTTTTAAACTTTATTATATTTAAAAAATGTTTTTTGTGTATCAAGAACTCTAGGTATTCACAAAATAGTTCTGTTAAGCTGATCAGAACTATGCGACCTTGAATTTCGTTAAAAAGTTAGCACCCCATTTTTAAGAAATGATTATTAAGCGCATATGTCATTAAAAATCATAGAGAACTTTTCGTGTCGTCAAAAAGAAGCAGAAATTATCATCAGAACTATTGTATCTAAAAATTAATTTTTCAAAAATTTTTTATTCCTTTTTTATTCTTCGAAAATTTTTTTTACATATCAGGAACTCTAGGCAATCGCAAATTGAAGCTATTAAGCCGCTCAGAACTATTCCACCTCGAAATTCGATAAAAAGTTAGCACCCCATTTTTAAAAAATGTAAAAAAAATGTTTATTGAGCGGAACTCTTGTTATTAACTATAGGGAACTCTTCAAAAGGAAGTGGGAACTCTAATCAGAACTTCACTGAGTACTATAGTTGGAGTGCTAACTTAACATACCCGTGTGTTCGAAGGTTCTCTTTACAACCAATTGCAAAATCTGCAATTGGGTCAATTTCCGAATTGTACAAAAGCAATATTTCTTGTACGAATAAAACGTCTTTTTTTTTTTCGCGAAATTATTTATAATACTTAAATTCAAATAACAGCGACATTATAAGCGTCATAAGTTTTTGATATGCGTAACCGCGATATTATTTTATTCATCAATACGTCAGCTTTTCGTTTTGTAGTTCTGCGTAAACTGCATAGTTGCATGATAGATATTTGATGTATAGTCAAGCTAACGCGTTTAATCTTTAATCAAATAAAATGACCGCGATGACTTTTAATTAAATTTTTATTAAAATTAAGACGAGCTCGATCCCAGCAGATGGTTGTGAGTCATTATCACCGCAGATATGATCGGTTGGCGATAATAAAACACCCTATATACCTGCCGGAAATGTTACGTTTTGTGCATTAGCAAGTGTGATCCGGTACGTTTTCGATGTGTGTTCATGCGCGATACATATGTATGTAGGTATATGTATACGACCGCAAACTATCTCTCTTACTGAGGAGTGAGGAGAGAACAAACCGTCGTATACTATCCCACTGTCATTTGCTAAACCATGGGTAAAGCCGCGTAATGGCTTTCAATTTCACCTTCAATAACCGAGCTTAATTAATTTTAATGCTACGATATGATGCAGATTGCTCGAGTAACCCACTTTTACCCTCCAAGCTTATAATAACCAGCTTGGATTTGAAGGGAGCTGGTTTTGATCGATATAATGTATTGATATCACTTGAAAGCTATAAAGAAGAATAATCAATTTCAATGCACACAATTAATTAATGAGGACAAAATTAAAACATGAAAAATAATTTTAAGTTTTGTTCACTGCTACATGGGTTTTTTGATTGCGTAAGGATACATGATGACTTGGTACATAGCACCCTAACGTGTAAATACATGCGTATGTACATATATATATATATATATACACCCCGAAGGTTGCACGTTCCTTTGTTAAATTTCCATTGTCGCGTCCATCGTGTTATACACTTTGCGCCGACTGGGAAAGATTTTTCCATAGTCACTTTCTTACGCACTCTTACTTACGTAGACAGAGGAGAGACTTGTGCTTCTGTACGCACGTTCTTCAGGCGTACGATATCATTATGCAAACGCGCAAGTAACTCATATACAATTTACATGGCTCTCCTTTGGCGGATGCAGTTTCATTCTCCTAGTCCGAAATTCTCGGGAAATTCGATAAAATTATCGTTACTTATTCAACAAAGTTATTGACCAGCATCGCACCTCTGACTCCTACATCGTTTGTGTCATCGTGACGTCGAATCATGAAGAATTCTGTAAGATTAATATCTGTTGGACAAAATCCTGTGTATTATTCGTTTCATTGTTGAAATTGAAAGAAATTGCATTTCGGATTATACGAGACGACGACCCAGACGTTACGGTCCTGAAGTCAAGGGCTCGTTGATGTACGAGAGGAGGAGAAGACTACTAACTCGAGTGTCGAGGCTTGACTTACCTATCCAGTTAATGTTGACGCATGGTTTATACCTTCCTACTTACCATATGTTACTTTCCGTGATCGTATTCGTTTCATTAAGGTGAAGCCATACGCTTCTTTGGGCATTAAAAATACCGCTTTATTTAAAAAAATGAAATTATAACCGACTTTATGCCAATGCATGGGTATCAATATTGAACTATTGTAAACGATAAAAATTTTTCTATTTTTGTGTAAATTTTGTTATGACGTCTAAAAAAGAAAAAAATCCCCTCTTCGAATAACAAAAACAATTTTGTACAAACTTTATTTCGTTTTCACTTTTACATTTTTTGCGAAAATCTTGTATAATAAAAGACGGTAGTGAAAAGGTGAAAAATGATTCATTAACAGAACGCGGTTACATAAAAAACTCTCACCGTATAATATAGGTATATAATAAATGTGTCTTACAATGCAGAATGCCAGACATCTCAGAAATATTTGCCAGGGATTAAATTTTAAAGGATAAATTATTTCACAATAAAATATTTTATGATTAAATGATTATTTACGATATTCTACGATATATATTTTAGTAGATATTAGAATTACCCTGGTAAAAGAAGTTTACAGAGAACAATAGAAAAAAATCCTATCGTTCTGAATATGAAATTTGGTTCGCGAATTCACTAATTTGAATTAGATCTTAGAGAGAGAGAGAGAGAGAGAGAGAGAGAGAGAGAGAGAGAAATATTGTACAAATTTTATAGAACTCATTAAAATGGGATAGAATTTTATATCGCGGATTCATGTATCGTGATGCTCGCGAGGATATAGAATCGTCGACACGAAAGAAAACAATATAAAAATTTATGGGAAAAAAACGATACAAATTGATAGAAATTCTCTATCGTCCTCTATCAACTTTTTTTTTACCAGAGTTTAAAGGCGTAAAATAATTTGTAGAGACACTGGAAAGCCTGCGTAGTATCATCAATTTTCCCGTTATCGAATCTGACGTGTCGGATCGGTCTGATAAACCAAGTGTTGCTGAAAACACGTCAGTGCTCGACGAGTTCCGTTTAAACGTTTTCTTTCGATAAGAGATAGATAGGAATCGGTCGCGGAAATCCGCCGCCGAGCTGAGAATTAATAGAGCCATCACGATTGGATTCGTCATTGTCGGTGAGACTCGTATGAACTAACCATGCTGTATATGAAAGCGAAACATAATGCGTGCTCGCTTTTACGATGTAGAAAATAAATTCGATATCCAATGTCGTATGTGTATGTGCACCGTCATTTCAATCACCACTGCTTCCTCTCACGCGCGCAGAGTATACTTTTTTGTTCCTCCTTATACCAGGATACAATGCAAGGAGATAATAAAAATCTCGACGACGCAGAATTGCCATTCAAATTGGCATTCCTCTCAGTCAGTTTAGTATTTAAATTGTAATTTATTATATAAGATAAATATTATTATTTGTGAATAAAAATAAGATATGCTTTTCTTATGCTGAAATTTATCAAATCTGAATTCCTTTCTATTAGGCTGAAAGTTTCGATAATTCTGAAAAAAATCTGCGTAGAAAAAAATCTCTTATCTTTTGAACATGACAAGTGAAATTATTTACAAATACTCACGAAGCATTTTGTTCTTTGCGATTTGGTCGTTCGCTGAGAGAATCCAATCGCGATATTTTCCGGGGATGGTCAACAATATGAGATACAATTATATACCGGAACGATTATTTCATTCGGCGTTTAGTGAAAGGTTAACGCTCCCCTGAGCATTATACTGAAATTAAAGCGCAATTTCGTGTATGTGTACAATAAGTTTTGTTTGTTATGTAGACTGTATATAAAGTGTATATAGGCTACACGCGATTGAGATTTATGGTTATTGTTTTACAATATGCGAAAAGCAGCTAAGGTATTTGTTCCACTTTTACGTAATATATACTATATGGTGCTCTCAGTCTGATGGTTACTATCGGCCAGACAGAGAGAAAGAATCTTTCTCGACGTTACTTCCGACTACTGATATACAATGCCGTTCACGCTTTATGCTCTAAAAGTTTCGACATCCGCGTAGAGTAGAGGATGATAAATCTGCGCACGATCGGGAACGTGACGAATCCGCGATTCCGGAAGAAAGGCATAAGAAAGTGTACCTATAGGTATACCATCGCGTTTGTAGACCATCACTTTGGGTTGTTTCTCGAAAAGCTCTGAGAAAATACATAAAGAATTAAATAATAAATAAAATCACAAAGCGCGAACGTATTTTCTTTTTTCAAATTGTCGATAATATTTGTCAAAAGGATTATCTCTCTACAAAAATGAAACTTACTCCATAAAGACAGTTGCTCCTTCAAATCTTTTCACTGAAATTCGCGAATAACGTTATAAGTATAGTAATGTCCTATACTTAATAATATTTGATTTTACCGATTTGTATTTTCGCCTATTCGCTGTAATCACGCGTAGCACAGGCAGCGTGATTATGTGTAACTCGGACAGCGTGCTTTATAGTTATTGACCGGTAATTGTCGTGTATGTACAAGGCCGGCCGGCCGCGGTCTCTGACCCACATACAGCCGCGATATTGACAAAATCGCCAAATGCTTCTCAATATTCATTGAGAGAAATGGATTTTTATACGTATGTGTGTGATTCCAAGTGATTAACAGAGGAAGTTTATTAGATATACCTATTATAATAATTGCATGAGGGGGTAAAAAGAAAATGTTTTTAGAAATAGTATATGTTTTCTTCCACACATGAGACGTGCTTTTTCATTTGACAATCCGATCGATCGATCCGCATGATTCGCAATTACAATAAAAATATTGAGAAAATGTTTCTTATCCTTTTCGCGCGTTATCTATTCGTATGCGTTGTCCAACGGCCTCGAAACGCGCGAATCGCAACGAACACGTTGTCGCGTGTTATCTATACTTTGCTTGGTCGTGTATACCTACAGCAGTAGCAGGATAGTTGAGGAAGTGGCGCGGTATCTCGCCACATCCTACTTCGTCCTGTTCCCGTTTTGCCAACGGAGTGAGTAGACACCCTGCCTCTCAGTCCAGTGAAAGCGACAGCCATGCAGCACGCAAGCGAGTCTTCCGCGCCGCAGATCGCGAATTAGGATTGAATGTCGCAGAGACATTTAATTACATCGCGCGTAAACTGTGCGTTTATTCCGTTTCCAATCCGCGCACGCGGTGGTTGCCTGCATTATCTTGTCATTATTTTACGCGGCTTCTGATTCTGACGATTTCGATGCTATATAAAAATGATCACTTAACGAAAAGAATCTCTTTGCGATCATGTGGGGGGACTCCCGCGGCGAAAATTCCTTCTCCAAGACTGGCAGGACGAGATGGTCCTACGAGACTTACTCATCCGAGAATCAGACACGGAATCAAGACGCGTTCACCAGGATGCGCCCTTCTGTAATGGTGCAAGAAGATCCCGCGTCGCAGCAGCGTTCGAGTTATCGCCTGCAGCAACGGTCTTCTTGGCAACAGGATAATCGTTCGTGCGTGGTACCTACACATACATACACAATGCGCGCGTCAATATTCTCCTTCGTTTCAATTTTTCCTTCTTCCTCTCACGCAATATCCACAAAGTTGTTTCTCGTTTGTTTCTTCACTAACGATTCCAAAGTTTTCATCAGTTTTCATATCTGCGGGACAATGTTGGGTGCTTTCCGTGTGTTGGTGACACAAGTCGACACAAATGTTTCCTTCTTCCTCATTTAATGTACAAGACAAATACAAGGGAGTAATGTCGCAATGTAAACGGGAAAGCACTTTAAATATTCCTTTTATACGCTTGTACAATAAATTGTCCGATTTGATGTATTTCGCCGCAGTTGTGTGTTGTTCGGTGGAATGATTATGCAAGAGGCTATCAGAAATGTAATGAAATCGTTAATGATTAAGAAATCGGATAATCTATATTTCGATTTGTCATTGTCCACTTTGCTACTCGGATTATGTGACTTTTTCGTACAAAAGAAACAAAATGATAGTGGCGTGAGATATGAACCATCCACGACTCAGTTCGGCGCAATATTTACTCCGGTACATGATTTATTTCCTTAGCGCTCTTTAGATAACAACTACTTTAATTTATGCAAATATATCTATAAATATACCACTCTGTTATATAAATAATTAAATTAATTGAAAAAATATCATTGACAACTTGGCACTTTTTAACTATAGATAAATTTAACTATTCTCGTTCTCTCTCTCTCTCTCTCTCTCTCTCTCTCTCTCTCTCCCTCTCCTTGAGGTAACGTAACGAAGAAGACAAAAGAACGTGAGAGAATAATTGTGAATAATTGCAGAAAGAAGCAAAAAAATTAATTGATTAAAAGGTAAAAATAGTTTGGTGGCTTCACAGAACTCCAAGAATAAATCAAATATAAATAAATTGCTCGTATGAGCCTTTGCAGTTAGTGCATAAATAATAGATTTATGAATCGATGAGATATAATTTGCAAACAATTCGGATGTATTATACTTATCAGCCAATAATCTTATCGTTCTATTGCCTTATAAATACCTATATTATTTATGCATTAACAATGCAGAGTCTCTTTTATACTTAAAGTCAATTTACTTATATTAGCAAAAATCAATTAATGTCTTGTTGTTTACAGTGAAGTGAGCATATCATCCGCCCGCGCGTCGGTGATGGTGTACGACGACGTGAACAAGAAATGGATACCGAGTGGCAGTTCGTCTGGTCTGTCCAAGGTTCAGCTCTATCACCACCAGGTGAACAATACGTTTCGCGTAGTTGGCAGGAAGCTGCAGGACCACGAAATTGTCATCAACTGTGCGATTCTAAAGGGACTTAAGTACAATCAGGCCACGGTCACGTTTCACCAGTGGCGAGATAACAAGCAAGTTTACGGGCTCAATTTTTCCAGTAAAGATGACGCCGATGCCTTTGCTCGAGCGATGCTGCAGGCACTCGATGTAATTTATTATATATATCTTTTACCTTATAGTTTTATTAAAACTAACTCTGACTTTTACGACATTCCGGATTTTATTATCTATTCTATAGTTGTATAGTTTTAGCATCTATCCTGAAGTTATTACGCTGATTTAAGATCCGAAGCGACCAAACCTTTCGACAAACATTCAACTTGGATGTTATTAACTAGAAATAAAAAAAAAAAGAGACTTAGGAATAAAAAACGTTTGCTATCGTAGAACATCGATTTCAGTTACAGCAATTACAATTACCGACTTTGTTAGGCGTTGTCATAATTGGATATATTATCGTTAATTCACTTTTAATTACACATTATGTCTTGTTGCAATGTTGCGTAGGTGCTGAGTAATGGTAGCAACATATCAAGGAGTCTCGCTCCAACAACCAACACGACTACTCAACAGCAAACCGCTTATCAACAGCAGCAGCAACAACAACAGCAACAACAACCACAACAACAGCAACAACAACAACAACAACAACAGAGCCAGGCAACTGTTCAATATGAGGAAGACATGGGATACAGGTATGTCTCTTTTATATATTTTCTTTTTATTTCTTTTACATTTTCAAACAATTTATAATGTAATTATTATCTCATTATTGTAATTATTTTCTGTCACAAAATATACCACAGTGCACACAAAGTTTAGTCAATCCACGTCACATTTTCGAACGAAATGCAGGCGATCTCATTTCTTTTATCTGTAATAAAATATTTTCTTTACAATAAATACAACAAATCAGTATGAAGACATCATCACATATGAGGCAGTTTTGGTGTATACAATGTGGTCGTTATATAGCTAGGACGATATATATAATATGTATGTCGAATACATATATGTAGGAAAAACTTATAGGGTGACAATTTACTTTATGGACATACTTAGACCCATTTCAATTTCCCTACCGTTCACCTAAAACGAGTCACACATCTGTCCTGACTGGTTGCAGTCAAGGTCGTAACGCTCGGATTTCCTTGTCCCTGAGCCATCTGCCTACAGGAGGTCAGACGGCCCTACCCGTGGGCTCCGCCACCACAACCCCCGAACACCACGTGACCGTTAGTGGTGCTGTTGGCACTGTTATTCAAATGGGTGCGCGTGGCTCATCGGGCGATGGATACACGAGGTGATCTTCCTGTCCTTTTAACCCGTAATAATCTGAATTTCTTAATTAATTACCATTAGAATATTTTTTACGCAATATCATACGTTATTGAATAACGCGGAAAAGGGAAAATTTTTTCTATTAAAATATGCCGAGAAATTATTGATTTGATATTGTTGTACCATATAAGATTACATATAGGTTAATATGGGTTAAAGGCTATCTAGGATCTCCTTATTCTTTGTAGTAAAGATTTAGGGCATTAACCACGTTAGAATAATCGTTCTACTTCTTTCCTCCTTGCATCTTTCACCTTCCCCTGTACTGTAGTTCTCGAAGGATGTTGCAATTTAGCGGTTTCAAATGTTTCAGTCAATTGACTTCTATTTTTTTTTTCTTCTCTCTTCCGTGTAGTGAATACTTACCGTCTACGAAACTTCAGTTACTATGAAAATGAGAATCGGAAAGATATTGTACGATGGAAAGATATTTACAAGATGTCGAAAATAAAATTGCAGAAACCAAGCGGGAGAATTCGCATTCTCCCTGCATTCTGCGCCTTTCAAAATAACTCGAATAGGTACATTGCACGACGAAGTTTTATATTTTTTCTGTAATTTTTTGTTGACACTTTTTACATAATTCAAGATACCTATATTCGATAAATTTAATTTATCAAAACGCGGTTATAAAGTAGGTTAATATATTATATAATTTGTCAGGAATAATATAACATGTTATACATGTATGTGTATATCTACATTAGCTTGCTCTATATGGAAAGTATCTTGCATTGTATGATGAAAATATAAAGAAGATTAACATCTTTAGTTGTTTATGTGGTTTGTATAAATATCAATGTTTAAACGTCTTAACAATACACTGTGATGTTGGGTAAGAGCATTTTCCTATTGTTGAAATATATTTATAGCGAAATTTTGAAAATAATCTTTGTAGCACAATATTGTTTAGCATGTTAGTATGCGACACATTTAAATTTATTTGTTGCGTTTATATATATATATATATATACATATATATATTTTTTTTCTCTTTATGCCAGTTTTGAGAAATATGAAATCAGTCAAGATGAATTTTTAGTAACGATCTATGTATAGAAGAAATTATACATATATCTATTATATTAGTTGACTAGCTCTACTCTACGCTTTATATTAACAATGCATTGTGAAAAATCATTTTGTAACTAATTCTAAATTTAATCTGCGCAGAACTATGACTAGGGAAGACGTGGCAATAATTCAGGAACGTAGAATGTCTCAGCAAAGTCAAGGTATTATATTTATATTTTTAGCATAATAAATATTATACATTATGCATAATAAGAATATTATCTCTAAATTTAATTTTATAACAAGAGCGCACATGTACATATGACAAAAATTGCATTTAAATTACAAGAGTACAATTCTAAAGAAATTGTCCAAATTGTAGTATACATATAATACATATATTATAGCCACTTGTGTGCGTGTGTATCTATACTTATATATGTATATGATTAAAAAATGATATTTTTTTACAGCAACTGGAAGTCCTAATCCTATATCACCGAGCTGCCCGCCTGCTACACAGCAACAACAACAGCAACAACAACAACAACAACAATCCGGTCATCATCGAACTTCATCGGCACCGCCGGCACCACAACCGCCTCCACAACAACTACCAACCCTGCAAAGTGGTGGCGGTACGATTCCAGCAGCTCCACAAATGTCGGCTGGACCGGGAGTCGGTCCCCCAGTACCACCGCCCCAACCTCCGATTGCACCTCCTGCCCCGCCTTGTCCACCGACAATGATGAATTTTAGTTCGTCCGCGACACCGGCGCCACCGATGATGATGAATCAGTATGCACAATCGCCATCATCCCAATCAAATCAACAGTCTCAATGTCAGTCTATTTACGTTACTAATCAGGCAAATCAATATGGTGTTGCGCCTGTAAGCAATCAGTACGCGAGTGGAACAGTGGTTCCTAGTAGTAACAGCGGCACTGGAAGCGGTGCGGTCTCTGTCGTGGGCCAGAGTCCGAACCAATTTCCACCATCTGGCAGTCAAAATAACTTTTACGGTACTAATAGTCAGGCGAGTAATTACACTACTGGTGGACAGGTTAATACAGGCCAATATAATCAATCAGTTGGCAATCAGGCTGCGCAATACGGTAGCAGCGGTAATCAGTATGGAAGTAATAGCTCGATAAATCAGTACGCCGTCGGTCCGCCACCTGGTCCGGTGAATCAGTACGCGGTCGCGCAGCCTGGTCAATCCCAGTACGTATCTCAGGCACAATCACAATATGGCGGTACCGGGCAGGTACAAGTAGCTGCCACAGCGGGTACGACGAACCCGTATGGGACACCGTCAAATTCGGTGAATCAGTACACTAACAGTGGACATCACACAGTCAACGCTTATGCTCCTGTTACTAATAGTGGTCCTCCACCGCCTCCGATGGTATCACTGGCTGGTCCCGCTGCACCGCCTCCACCGCCACCGCCACCTGTACCTAATGCTAACAGTTCCACCGCTGCTGCTGGTTCGTCTATTAGTTCCTCGAATGATCCTCCACCTGACACCAACTCATTAGCAGCTGCTCTTCAAGCACGTCTTAAAAAGAAACAGGTAATTTTCTTTTTTTAATTGTAATCTTTATTTCGATAGAATTGCCATTTGTTTGCAGAAACGATACATATGTATACATGATATATTAAATTAACATGTTTGTACGTATGAAATATACAAGTAGGATAAACTTTTTTATCAATAGCAACAGTCACAACCAGTGGAGAACAGCGGCTCGAGTACTAGTAGTAGTAGCAGTGGAGGAGGCGGCAATTATGGCACCTTAGGGAGAGGTGGAGGCGGCGGAATGGCCTCCATGATGGATGAGATGGCTAAGACTCTAGCACGGCGAAGGGCTGCCGCCGAAAAGAAACAACCCGAGCAACCACCGGTAAACATTTGTTGTAACAATAACTTGGACATTCAGAAATTGACAAATAACATTGACGTCGAAAAATCGGCGAGAAATAGATTAATTTATAACGCGCTTTAGAATGGCAACTTCTCAATCGATAAAAACTTTAATCATACAAATGTTGAAATAATTTCGATAAGAAAATTTTTTTTTGCAAAAGGATTACATATAATATAATATAATGCAATTATAAATATAATTATAAATTATAATCACAAGAGAAAAAATAAAAGAATGAGAGAGAGAGAGAGAGAGAGAGAGAGAGAGAGAGAGAGAGAGAGAGAGAGAGAGAGAAGAAAAAGCGCTAAACGATTCTTTTTACAGGAACCAGAAAGTTCACCGGACAAGAAATCTTGGGATAAAAACAATGCGTCTAATAATAAGTTTCCTAATGGCGCCGAGTCACCGAAATCGGTTCGCAAGAGGTTCGGTTCAGCTTCTGAGGATACTCTTCTTAAAGTAAACGGTGTTAACGACGGAACTTCGCTCACAGCGCAAGAAATGGAGGCCTTTAAGGTGGAGATAATTAAAGAAGTGCGGAAAGAATTTCAGAAAATGAAACAAGAAATAATCGATGGTACGGAATATTATTACAGCTATGCAAAATCTTTCGCGATCTATAAGATATTATATAAATGTAAAAGTTTTTGCTTTATATGAAACATTTTATATTTTCAGCCGTAAGAACAGAACTGAATAAGAGATAAAGAAGATATAATAAAGAAGAGATAGAAGATACAAAACCGAGCTCTCAAAACCGAAAAGAAACAGAAAAAATTTGAAGCAAAACAAAAAATTTCAAGAGAGAGTTATGTGACTAGATTGCTCGATATCAAAGCGATATCATTGAGAACTACGTACAGGTTTTTACAATATATTTACGAGAATGTAATGCGTTTATACATTCATGTATATCGAACATTTATATATAAGTAAATTAATCGTAGCGTCTTAAGTGGCCGTAATATTTTTGTTATTTGCTATATAACAATCGTAACGAAAAATATTGAATTAATTGAGTTTCATTTAAAATAAAATAATTATTAATTCAATTATACGGGAAAATTGATTTTCTTCACGCATATAAAGAATTAGAAGAAACTCTTACAGATTCTCTGAGCGAGAAAAATATTTCAATGAGAGTATATAATATAATAAATACACGCACTCTGAAATATTATATCGCTTTGTAATTTAAAGGGATATCGATAAAGACCAACAAATGGTGTATTATTTATATTATAAATGATACCAATTTTTACACATAAATATCTATTATAATGTTTTCATTTTTCTCTTCCTCCTTTTCCCTTTCTCCCTACCTCCTTTCATCGTACCTTCTTTCCCCGTTTTTTTCTCTAGACAAATTTATAATTAAAAAATGAGAAATTTTATAATTAAAGTTGTTATTAATATCACATGTAATACTCTTACTACGAATTTTAACGTGAAAATTATTTACTTCTTAAAAAGAAACTCAATTATTTCAACGTTCACATGTTACGCATCGTATATTTTCTACTGCATATGTTTAGGCAGAGTTTTGCTAGATATGTTAATTAAAACTTTCTTTTACACATAGAGACCGATCTCATCATAAAACATTCTATGTAGAATTCTTTTGTCAATATCGTGGCATGTGTTTTTTCGCATTTTTGTTTTTGTTTTTTATTTTAACGACACCTTGTCTTATGTAACTATCTTAATTTATGCAAAGCACGTTGCTTTATCGATTTCTATCATGATGCGAATCAATTTTTTAAAATATAACGGACGAATACATTCCAAGAAACACATCTCGTATCCTAAATACGCTAATCTCTTAGACATGTTAAACGTTGTAAATAGTAATAACGACGATAGACGGATGCCACGATTGTTGATTATAAAATTCTCGAAAACATTGCGCTTAAACAATATATAATTACGAAATCTTCGTATTAATCCATTTTTGGATATCGAATATTTAAATTACGATTCACATTTTTTGTATGTTTGAAACCTACAGTACATGATGCTTTTTTCCTTCTGAGTTGGATTTCCGTACTTACTATCATGTTGGCAGCAGCGTTGACAAAGCTGCTGGCCATGTGGCTAGCTTGGATTCAAACGGTACGAGTTTTCGTGCTGACTGAGCAGCTGGAATTTTTTTTGACAAAAGGCGCTTGATGGAAGTATACGAATAAAGAATACATTGTTGCTACTGTAATACATTGTCGTAAAAGCACAATTGTATTGTTTTTAATTATTACGGAGAGAATACTTAGATCACATGATCTAAAGTAAATGTTCTGTTGGCTTTCACAATGAACTAGAACAAAATCATGCAAGAGAGAAATATTACTTGACTTATCATGAAAATCCAGAAGACTAGTCACACGTGTGGCCAACAGGTTATACACATATTTCACACAGCACAGCAGTCAGCAAGATCGCCACACGTAGTATGCAATCAATCCCGTAAGAAAAAAAGCATCGTATGCACACACTTAATACGACACGTTGTTCTCCAAGAAAACTACTGTCGGATATTGAAGATACTGTGACACATTATATACTTTTCGGTTGGTTGATACAAATTTTTTTAACCTGAAATTTTTATAATTAGGTATATAGGTTCATGGTTTTTCCTACAATTAGTAACAGCTTTTATCTAATTTACTTTTAACAAGCTTGTGATTTTATAATTATTTCTTTAAACATTTAGACAATTGTTCGCGTGCACGAATAATTTCAATATCCGTACGATAAATAATTTACTTTTTGTAATATCTTTTTTGAAACTATATTTTATCTTACATTCCTAATTATTATTGTGACCAAAATTTTATGCAAAATATTCTCAAACTCACCATTCAATTCAACAATTAGAGTACGATATACAATAATTATACATGATTCATTCATTATTATCGCGAATTGTTATTATATACTGATACTGATAATGTATTATTTCTATTTCATCAAAATAATCACATAAGATCTATTACTGGCTATTGGTGAACATCTGTGGAAAATCATTGTCGTTGCCGATAAAATAGCAATCTAATCGGAATATTAACAGATTTTTTAAATGTAACTTTTGAGATATATATATATATATGTATAATATATTAATATTATATGTATATATATATATTTATAAATAATATTATATATATATATATAATACTATTTAATAAAAAATATTTCATTTTTATATAGATTCAATATTCATTATTAGATAGGAAGAAAGAATAATTTTTTGTGATACAATTTGACATTTATCTGACACCAATCGGACAATTTTCTACAAGTGTTTGATTAATGTCCAGTAAAATATTGACCACGAATAATGTGGTAGAATAGCATGTATATCTATCCATGCCTTTATCTTGTAAAACTCATTTTGTACGCAAATTTTCCGTTAGTAGTCATATACTAATTCGTAACTTTAAAGGCTGAATTTTACACGGTTTTTTATTATGCAATGTTTTTCTGTGCTTTATTACGTACAGTTTTATTACATCGGCACGCTAGTTTACGATAAGCGTAATCATAAGAAGTCTTGATAATCATTCCGAAAGAATTAGATGAAAAGCAATTTCTAGTCGAATTATCGGAGTGAGAAATATGATTTCATAAAGAAAGGTATAAAATTTTGACAGCAAGAGCGTCGATAAAACTTATTTTTAAATAATTTAAATATCACATCATTCATCACTTATGTTTTATCAATTATCTGTTTCTTTATTTTTTATTTAAATATTGATTATAATTTTCGATACGCGTATGATGTGCATTTTTAACACTTATTTTCTTCCTGATGTACATCTCTGTAAAGAAGAATATAATGTTAAATATGTTAATATAAATAATTTACGTTCCACGGTATATCGCTGACACATTGGCTGTGTTCGCAGCAGAAAAAGCAGCTTATTTGCACCTGTTGTAAAATTTTTTAATATGATTGGTTTTTCCTCTAGTTCCTCACTGGATCTAAATGTATGAACCAATCATATTCAAGAATTTTACAACAGTTACAAAGCTGTTTTTCCTCTACTGAACCCTGCCATTTTTAAGATACATCAAATGTTTTGATCGATATTCAAGAGACTCGTATGCAATTTACAAATACATGAGTGCGCATAATTATCTTTTTATATAGAACATTCTTCTTTTCTTTCATCTGCATTATTTTTTGAGGCATTCCTTTTTGCCTCTTTACTACATATTTTATACTCCATCACCTTTGTACATAAAAATTCATCTAGTGTGGATCTTCCATAGTACGTATTTATTTTATTCATTTTTTCCTCTTCTTTTCTTTTTTTTAATATAACTGTATGTGTGTGCGCGTGTGTGTGTGTGTGTGTGTACGCGCGTGCGCGTATGTGAGAAAGACAAAATGTAAAAATATTGATAAAGAGCAAGGTCTTTTTCGAATGTTCCTCTAGCCCCAACTTCAGAGCTCGTTCTCTCATTATCGTCACTTATGTGTCCTGCGTTTTTCCTTTCATCTCTGTCCTTTTACTTTCCTTTTTGCTTTTCTTTCTCCCGGTACAAGATGTTTTACATAATCTGTCCTTAATCATAATGATAGAATTTGTCAAATTTTGTGAGACGATTTTTCCTCTATTTTAAAGAAAAAAGAAACCATCGTTTGTCACTGTTTAATATACTCAATACATTAATTATTATGACAATTCAAATATCTTGAATTAATTTTATTGGGATAAATTAAATTTAAAATTAAAGGGAAATATGAAAAAGAGAGAGAGGGAGAAAGAGAAAAAATATACTATGTATTATAAGTATTATATTATATTTATTGTGTTTCTTTTTACAACACGTAATTTGAGAAAACTTTTTTTATTTCTAATCGTTTGTAATTTGTGTGAGAAGTATGTAGACATATCGATGGTTTTAGTTGAGGAAAAATCTGCTCCAAATTGTTCGTAGTATCTGTTGTTAAAACTAAGCACAGTCGTCGTAAAACATCGTGTATATTTACGATACATGCATAATCGCGCGTTGATAAATACAATATTTGCTTTTTTTATCCTTTACGATTTATGTGACTGTCTGCTGTTCTCGTTATTGCAACGCATTTTTATCGCGTCATTAGAGTCTACACGATTACGAATTATCAAAGTTGCGATATGCATATTAGCCACGTGTATTTTTTTTGCACAGTATAGCTACAGTATGTTAAGTATATACGTATAGTGGAATTATAATTTTCATATCATAGTTTAATGCGAATATTAAGAGTGTTTTTGTGTTAAGGTTGAAAAAGTTATTTAATGAGAGCGGGCCGAGAAGGCTTAGATAATAACGAGGAGGTGATAAAAAGGATTGTCGCGACCAAGGCCATTAATACGCACTATGTATCGCCAAGTTAAAATGTCAACGATCGAATGCACAAACGACTTTAAATTCGACACGTTTGAGACGAGTGAAACCAGCGACGAAGGTCTTTAATGATTTAAAATTTTCGCATATACGTTCATCTATTTCTTCCGAATTTTTAATAAACAATTCTAATGTATTATAATATATATTTTTCGACGCAGCAGTGTTCTGGATTCCGCGCTTTTCTTATCACTTTTTTTCTACTGCTAAGAGTTATCAATTTTTTAAGCGACAAATTATAAAAAATTAATGGCTGAACACGATCTCAAACGCTTTTGAACGTGAAAGGACAATTAATTGGAATAATATAAGCAGTTACCTAATATACAATTATAATTAATGCGTAACAATGTGATTTAACGAAACTTTGCACGTATTTTCCGCATAATATGTTATGCAAAAATTGTCGTCGGCTTTACTCGTGTGAGTGAGAATGTTAATGTTTAAGATATGTTTAAAAACGTGCGTGCGGAATGACTGCGAATTAACACGTGTATAAACATTAATTAATAAGCCGCGAAGAGAATTCCACCTTCCCATATGGTATTCTTCACTTTTAAACGTCGCTTCGTCCTGCCTTCGATATAAGTGATATGTGGAAGTATCGTGCATTAGAGATTATGAATTAGGACGAGCGACTTACGCACGCGATACATATATGCGATTTTCTAGTTGAACGATCAAATGCATATGCATGATAAAATTTCTGGATCATCGGTATTCCAAATAAAATTCGCGCAAGACGGAAAGCGAGCGAATGCGACTATTGTCATGTAAGATAAAATACGCCGATAATTACCCGAATGCGCAAAGCATACATATAATCGAATACGAGAAGCGAATAAGGGATCGTCGAAACTGTCTAGCTTTTATGTAAGAGAGAAGGGAACTGTTTGAGAAATCGATATATATAAATAAGTGAATTTGAATTTCGAGAGATAGAGATACGCGAAATCGATCTTCGTTTTACTCTTGGCATGAAAAGAACGTCATCTGTATGACGTAAAGTACATTTTTTTTTGCAGCATCGACCATTAAACTCGATGAAATTATTGCTGCCGAAAAGAGCGCGTGCGAGGATATACATACCATACAATGCGAATGCGCCGTTGTTGGCATGCCGAACTTTACCTCGAATTGTGATATGTTGTGCTGAATGATCGCGTGTGAATCAAACAGCGTCCGTCAACAGCCATCGACTGCCAAATCCTCGAGATTTCTCTTATAAATTCCTCGCAGCGTGCGATAGGCTTCGGAGTTTACGCGGACGAGAGAGCAGCTCATCGTTGCGTATAATCGACGCGTTTTTCATAAATATTTGATTAAATTCTTTTAATGAGAAAAAAATTTCTACACTTTATCACTCACATCGTTGTCGATTATGACGACGACACCTCGATTTTATGCTGAAGAATCTGACGATATAAGAATTGACAGTTTCATCCTTTCACATGATTTTATCTGAATTTCCCTGAGATTAGATCTAAAGATTCCCTACACTTTTACCCCTTTTCTATCCTTGCGTTTGCAAATAATAATTTATTTTTCGCATAAATGCAAGAGCTGCAATATGACACGTAAGCACCGAAGGAGTTTGCTAACGGTTTACTTTTCTGAAAGTGGACGAGCTCAAGGACGCCGCGAAGTTAATGTAGTATTTTAAGTGATTGAGATAAAGAGCGACAAAGAGCTACTTTGTATCGAAAGATACGTTCTTTTAATCGTAGCGAAAGCGCAAACTACAGCAAGTACCGAATATGGCTACTACTTCGTTTCGTAAGACGTGTCTTGAAAATATTTGTATGTAAATGAATGACAAAACAATAAAAAGAATATACGCTGTACAAAACCTTCTCTCTCTTTTTTTTATGTAATATGTAATTAAATTTTTATCGTGCAACAAGTTATCGAGAGAGAGAGAGAGAGAGAGAGAGAACAGAAGGAATAAAATATTACAACTCACGGAAATGTAAATATAATTTTCCTCTTTTTATTTTCTAGAATCGGAAGATTTCGAGTTTACGTGTTTTTATACGCACGTGTATCGTGTGAATGAAATATTTCTTGGAGCTATTTTTAGATGGGCGTCATCGCGTTCATATGCTGTCTACAGCTGAAGCGAAGAGAATCGCCACGTTGTTTTTCATATTATCCGAAGAAAGTTGGATGCTGAGGATTCTTATAATGTGTGTGTGTGTGTGTGTGTGTGTGCGTGCGTGCGTGCGCCGATTAAAAATTACAAGCATATAATAAGTACGATTCATAACATAATGTAATAATATAACGGGATTGTATAAACAAGTAGATAAAACGAAACTTTCGAAGCACAAGATTCAATCTTAAAAAAATTTCTTTGTGTGTCTAAAAAAGATTCTACAAAAATTTGCAAGATGATACACTTCGGCTCAATGCGATCGAATAGTGTTTGATGACCTAATTGGTGTTTTTATTTTAACGATCAACTACAATTCTTTGAATTCGGTTCCATGTTTTACTATCTGAGAGGTTAAATCTAAATTATATTAGTTATATATAATATAATCAATATTTTACGTACGATTATATTTTATGTAATATAATCGTGGCATCGAAACTATTTACGACGATGATGAATCTTCCATTGCATCATCGATGCTGACTCACAATCTTTAATAGGTACACTTTTTATTAACAATTATTTACATTGGTATAATTTATCATAAATTTATGACATTACAAATTTAATATTCAGAATCTGAAAATCGTGCGTGATTTAGGATCACAGTTCAAACTATCTCAAGATCCTTATTGTATATAAATAAAGATAAAATTAACCTTTAATAAGCAGAAAGAATATAATATATCAAAAATTTTAATTTTCAAGAAGGTAATTTTTCCAAACTCTTTTTTGCCGAATTATTGGCCTCTGAATTGAAAAATTCTTGTCAATTTCCATACAAAGTCTTATTATATACTTTTAAAATCAGAAATTAATTTCATTCGTCATTTTTCTAAAGATTATTGCGACAAATGATAATATTTATATCTTTATAAAGACATCACCATAAGTTTCTCACATTACGTTTACTTATGTCATGACATTATGATATCCTTTTATACACAGTAGAACTACTTGTTTCATCTCTACACAATCTCTACATCTTATTAGAAAAAAATCTTTTTTCATCTTCTTTTCGTCTCTGACGATAAATTTGATGCGATGTGACGTATCTATTTTGCACGAAATATAAGCGTAATACAACGTAGCTAAGACCCTTAGAAGAATGGGGGATCTTATGCTACTTATTGTTAAGGTGATGATTCGTCGCGAGGTCAACTGGGTGCGCAGCGGATCGATGAGGGTGTCCGTGGTATACCACACGCATATATATGGCTGTGCGGCGTATAGGGTGAATCCGAAACTTTAACACTTTTCTTCAGACAGTTTAGACTAAAAGCTGCAGAAAAATGAACGCTGAAAGAATAAAGAAAAACCATTTGGATTTCAAAGATATATGTACATACTGTAGCGATTGATCGGTTCTGATTCCGAGATATTTGATTTGTATCATGTATCGTGATGTAATATTTTAAGTGTTTCTGATAATGCTGTTAATAATATTTTGTGCAGGGAGCATTATTGATTATTTTTTTACAGTATATTTTATTTGTGGATTTATTACATACAATGATATACAATTATTATTATATACAATTGTTTCTCTTGTAGATGTGATGGGTAATTTTCAACTAAATTCTCTGTACATCTATATACAGACTCTATTCGATAAGAATGCTCGTTGTTTTGCGAATATCTTATTTTTGAATACACATGAGATCAACTCACAATTAGAATATAAAAACTTTCAGTTTATATTGAGAAAGCTGAAATTTTGATAAATAAATGAATCGAACAATTCTCCGATAGTGTAGTATAATTAAAAAATGTATTCATATAGATTTACGAACAAATCATCGACTTATTTCTAATACAAAATTAGTTCAGTTAACGTATCGAAGTCTATAAATGATCTCTAATAACAAATGTCCAAAAGAATATTCGTTGAAGAAAGTAGATTCAAAATGAATGAAAGAATAATTGAACGATTTTATGACACTATATATATAATTTCTATATATATAATTTCAAGATGCTTATACGTTCTCTCTTCAGAATTTCTTTTCTTGATGGGATATATTATTTTCAATATTGTGATGATGTATATAAGAAAAAAAGCGCGATGACCCTGGCGCGCGAGTGATATTCCAGGGGTGCTCGTCGGATTCTGGCGCGGGGATCGCCCTTCCGAGTCGACCGAGTGAGTGGTTCGTCGAGCTGACTGGATCGCCGATTAATCGAAAGTCAGACTACCGCGGACTGCCGCTGCGGACGCGCGACGCGACGCATGCGACGCTGCGACGCCGGCGTTGAGCGTAGCGCGAAGCGTCCATTTTCCGCGAGGAGGTATAGGCGTCATCACTCTCGTTAATGTTATCATTATTGTTTTCGAGTGGAATTAAGTGCAAAATGTGTGAATGTGAGGCATGCTGCGTTTGAGCGTATCTGTGCGGTCGATCCGATATATAATTGATTGTTAATTAATTATACAGATATATTGATCTATACGTTGGATTCAATGCGTGATATATTCTTCAAATTATCCGAATGGATTTAATCAAGATACAGTGAGAGATGGCCGCACACCAAACGAAATTGCGTTTTATAATAAACATTAAGTTCTCTTTCATTTTTCAAATCGCTTCGCGGATTTAATTTATCTAGACTGCAGTTTTGTGTTGCCGCGCGCGACAAATATGCATTCGAAGAAACATCAAAATGCGTTCAAGTGCATTTCGATATTTTCAATTTTGAGCGTCCAGTAAAATATTGTTTTCCCGCTGGCAAGAGTTTTCGTTATATTCTTGCGTTTGGATGATTTGGACAGCTATACGTTCCTCTCAAGTTTTATCGACATCGTAAGAAATTTTTCACGATCAAATTACCTTCTAAGACAACCGATAATAATTATAGGTAATACAAGACCAAATATAAGGAATCGAAGGACTCTTGTTCGTGAAAGTTGTCTTGCCCAGATTAATCAATATCATATTTGGAGTTGTTTATGATGGTAGAAATGTACATATATGTATTCCAATCCAACGTTGCTGACGATTATCAATGAAATTGCAGTTTAATAAGCGTGGAAATTCTTTTTGTGCATAAATCTTTAGACTCGTTCTTGAGATTGATCAATTGTCAATTGCGTTATCACGGAAATTAAATCTCCTTTTGAGAACTTCAACTTATCAAAATAGTGAAGATGCGCGATCTTTATTTCCGTGTAACAATGATAAATAAAAAAGTATAATACTTGCAATTTTAGAAAGCTGATAATTTCATTAATTAAAATTTAAAGCAGATCCCTGATTGATTCATTTTTCCTACAACTTTTTCTGCAGCACTTTTTGAGTAAACAATGTGTGACGGAATTATTTTTGTATTTATTTATTATAAAATTTTCTCAACAAGTTTCTAATTTATCTATTAATTTTATATTTTTCTCAAAAAATTATTACGTTTGTTTATGTATTGTTTAATTTAAGCATAAATAATGCCGAGTCAATACGTCGCTTTTCGTAGTAGCATTTACATGACAGTTTTCATACGTGATTAAAGCCCGTGTCACACCACAGATTATTGTAGACGCGGTTCGGATTGAGATCGCGGATCGGAATTCAGCCAAGATAAAGCTACTTTGTCTTGATTAGCTGAATTCCGATGCACGGTCCACAATCCGATCCGCGTTCACAATCCGTGGTGTGACACGGGCTTAAGGATGAGATATCGTCATGAATATATACGACAAATTTATCAGTAAGATTCTTTACGGTGTCGTAAAACGAAATGTAATAAAATTGATAAAATAAATTGATAAAATGAATTCAAAATGATAGAAAAGAGATGAATCAATATCTGACTACGCGATAACAACGATAGAAGTCGAACACGCGCGGAATACTTTCCACAGACTGTAAACGAAAGTGTAAAGCGAAAGTGTAACGGCATTTAGAGTAAGACATTTGCTAGATTTCACGGCTGTTTATCGAACAATAAACGTATCTCGTTTACAATTTTACATTATTCGACATAAGAAGGAACATTCTTCTTCGACAGCGCTAAAATTAGAACATCACGTAAAATATAATACAAAATTTTAGAAGCGAGAGATATATAGAGATCGAAAGAATATCAATTGCGCTTTACAATATCCTCTTGGAATTAAATAGCTTTTATTTAACAATTATTTTTGAATGATTTTTTATATGTCTTAATTTGAAATAATGAATAGTTTTTCTCTTGTTTTATATTTTATTATCTATAGTTTTAGTTTCGTTTTAATTTTTTTATGTAAATAATGCATTTATACGAACTACATGTAAAGACGATTTTTCGACGATTTTGCTCGAATGAGAGAATTTTCATTTTCTAATTCTTTTCATCATTTTTTATCTTTTATTCGTTCACTTTTGGCGGCTCTGATTGAATTCTCATTGCCCTCATGGCTGACCCGTCCTATTGATTCTTAATGATTGATCGACTTGAGATTTAATTTAAATCTCTTGCCAGCAATGTGTGATCAACAAGAATTTCTTCTTCTTTTTCTTCTTCTCAATAATAACATTTTTTTATTCATGCAATGTGCACATCTCTCAATCTATCTCTTAAGTGAGGGAAAATTATAACAATCAAGTGATAAGACAATGCGAAGGCTGCCAACGAACGAATTGTTACGTCTACTCATCGTTACCTGTTATCGCTAGCTGGCTAAAAATATTTATCAAAAGTAACGCGGTGTAACATAGGATGACGTATATATACATATACATATAATTGTAATGACACTTTTTACTCTTGAATTCTTCACTAAAGCGTTTCGTTACTTAGGTATATTTTGAAAAACATATATTATTTGTTTCAGAATTTATTTAAAAAACATTAAAATATATTCGTAGAACTCGACATTAATATTTAATATTGTAGAAAAAAAACAAATTTAATTAAAATATATGTAATAAAAAATATTAATATATTAGGAATAATGTTCCGTATTTGAGAGACGATATTACCCCTTACTGCTGAGATTTAATCTTCGAATGTCCCTTCTTACAGCTTAATCTTTTTTCGATGAAAAATAAGAGAAAAGAAAGCTGCACATGATACTCTTATCACAACGTATTATTTTAATGAATTTTAGTGAAACAAGGATCTAGTTTGATTAAATCTTTTCAAGAATACCGCGCATACGTAAACAGATAGGAAAAGATTATTATCTGTCGATGATTCTCTAATAAAGAGATCGTTATCAAGCTGAGTACTGACAAACGCGTGTGACTTCCAAATCCGATCGAAAATTTTCAACTTTGATTTCTTAATAAAACAGTTGCAAACAACCCCTATAATATAAGTCATAGTGAATGATTGGATCAATTAAACGTTGGAAAGAGGTGATGAAGAAAACGCGTGACCTCGAATTGGATAGAAGATCACAGATTTTCGAAGCGGAAGTGGACGTAGACTAGGTAGACACGCGAGTAGACGACGACGACGACGACGACGACGACGACGACAAAGTGGAGGAACATCGCATGCTATCGCAGTGCCGTGTAGCGTGGGCAAAGGAGCCCAGGGTACACGTATGGCATATTAATAGCCAAGTATAGAGCGGTGGTGGGGCCGCGATTGCTCCCGGGTGAAAATAGAAAAGAATGTTTTTGGAATCCAATTGGACTTGGTTGGTAGAACGATGGGGCAATATGGCCGACTTGGCCGAGCGGGTGGACGATCTGATATGCAGTTTCGACTCGACTGGTGAAACGACCATGGATACGCTATCGATGCTGATATTCGGCTGGATGTTGTTCGGTTTGGTGGTGTTGTGCGTTGGCAAATACGTGTACAATCGTTTCGTGCTGAACGAGCTCACCGCTGCCGCCGCCGCTGCTACCACCGTCGCCTCATCATCATCATCGTCGTCGTCGTCGTCGTCGCCGCTGCCGCCGCCGCAGCTTGGCAAGGATGGCCATGAGAGTGTCGTGACGACGAGTGCCGCTGGTACCATCGTTGGAAGACTGTTTAACAAGTCCAAACTGGTATCATCGTCATCGTCGTCATCGCTCATTAGTAGGGCTGGTACCGGTGGTGCAGGTGGCGGCGCGGGTACCATTAGTGCCGGTGGTGGTGGTGGTACCGTTAGTGCGGCGGCTGCTGCTGCTGCTGTTGCTGCTGCTGCTGCTGCTGGCGGCGGTGGTGGTACTAGTGCGGTAGCAGGTGCAAGATCTCCGTCGCCGGGAGGCTACGTGCCACCCACCCCGCCGATCAGGAAACGTTTGACCCGGAAAACTTCCGGTGCTCTCATCAGCCCGTCCCGAAGTTCTAGAGCACTGCATCTTCCAACCGCGACTGGCGCGGATGCCGAAGCTGTACGTTGGGTCAACGAACTGATCGTGTGGCTTCATCACGATTTCGTCATCCTCAATGAACTCCTAGCCACTTGGGTGGTTTCCCTTAATGACTTTACCATCGGCTCCACAGACGAGGTGAGAAGGCAAGAGTGAACGTCGATTATCTGCATTGTTTCAAATTTTTTTGTTTGTCATTATAAATACATTTAGCACAAACTTTTCTAGAATTTCATTTCGATATTAGTACGTCTCTAATACTCTAGCTCTATGCGATTATTTTATAGAACATGTTAAAATTCATGAAATTTTACGCGAGATTCGTCACGTTCGGTAAGGTGAACTCTTCCCGAGACATATAATAGGTAACAAGAGAATTAGGAGACGTGTTGCGTGCGTATGCAATGATTTCGAGACTTGGGTCAAACGCTCGAGCCAGCTCGAGCGGAGCACGATATCTGTATACATGTATATTTCTTCTTATTGTTAGATATTGTACGTTATTAAGTTATAACAAAATGGAGAATTTCTTTCAAAGTTTCTCTCTCCAATTAGGAAGCACATCTTCAGATATCTTCAGCAACATTATAATCTCACTATCTTTTGATAGTGAATTACTCACGATTATTTTGTCTAACGTGTTTTATATCGAACGATCGAACTACGCGTTTAAAATTATTTCCTTTTATAATTCATTCCATAAGTGATTGTAAGCATTATTGAATCACGAAAATCCAATGCATTCTCAATTATTTCATTTATACTTCGTCACATTTGTGCTTCGTGAAAAATTATTAATTAAACATATGTTATATGTATATACATATATATTATATATACTTTCTATTATTTTTATCTTATATAGGTATAAGAACGCTTTTTCAATAGTATACTTTTACTATTAATTAACGAATTAAATGCGTAAACAAAAGTTTAAAGCAATTGAAAGCTATCGTTTAGTTTAGTAAGTAATAAAACCTATAGCTCTGTTATACATTGACAATTATCTCGGCAGCTATAAATTACAAAAAAATATCGTAATTAATATCTTGCGATATATACAGAATTGAATTAATCTCTCGTGATTCTTTTCTGTTTTTCTGTGTATAGACAGCTAGAATATTGAATCATTCTTGGTTATTTACATAGGTCAAGAGATATATTACATCAAAGGTCACTATATTTCTGTATAATGTATAGTATATATTGTATAAAAAGACGTTACGGTTTGTGTGTGGCGCTGTCCTTGTAACCGATGGCATCATTTTGCTGAAATAACTTAAAATTTCTTTAAATGTCGAACCACAAATTTTAGCTCGGTTGAATTAAGTTTATCGTACGTCTACGTATAACAATAATTTGCAGCGTAGCTTAAAATCGTTTACGTTACGACGTGATGCGTTATAATATACGTCAATAAGTTAAAAAAATTATAATTAAAAATTTCTTTTAATTATAATTTCGATCGAAAAATTATAAAAGAAAGAAAATAATTGTAACGGTTAGTTTTTTTATTAATATTTTAGCAAAAACAATATGGCTATTCTGTGAAAATTGAATTACTTAATCCTTTTAAAGGAGATGAGAGATCGAAATTTTAAACACAGCGTATCAAATCGTGACTTCTCAAAGTAGTCTTGTAATACTATAATATGACATGTAAAAATTATCTGTTTTAATTTTACTGTTTGGAACATATAATACAACTTAATTATAATAACAGTTGAATTTAATATATATCTATGAATTGCGATTATACATATATCTAAACATGTCTAAATAATTTTCGTTTAATCTAATTGACAGTATATTATTGCTGTGTATATACAGTATACTACGAATTATTTTTAATTCTTATTCTGAATATGCAAACAAGTATGATTGCGTGCCTGATAAAAAAAAGATGGCAATAAGATAATAATGATATGTGTATGAAAAAAGCGTGACGTAGACGTTTCTAGACGTATAATATTTCGTCGGCAAGTATGTATAGTCGTAATTAGACATTTATATGTTTTAGCACGGAGTTGGTGTTGAATTCGTTCGTGTACTTCCAGAGACCTATCCGCCAACCTTGTCGAATATCTTTTGCGAATGTGATTCCAAGGATGACGTGGTACGATAGATATTCCATTTCCGCTCTGATTAGCCTTTTGAACTCGAAATTTTATCAAGATATCACACTGTAACTTCTTTTTTTCGATTTTATCAATCCTTCAATTTTACCCTTAGAAACTTTCAAGCAACGTCTTTAATGCCAAATTAAATATCATAATTGTATAAAAACTATATAATATAAAAAATTTTAGTTCAATCATATAACTATTTCAATTTTCTGAAGCGTTTTAGAACAATAATTAGATAGCCAATAATTTTATAATTTATTTTAAATGCAATTAGTAATTAATCACATTTTTAAAAAAGTATTCATTTTTAGACTATCACATGCGACTGTGAGGCCACTCCAGCTTTGCAGCTAAAAGCATTTCGGCAACGAGGGGATAAGGTAGAAGTTAATCACTATCGTGTCAATGTCAATCGTTTCCGAGCTCGTCTCAACATCGTCTGCATCACCGAAAAACTGCTGATCGATCTGAAATGCGATGGCTGGCCTGAGGTGCGTGCAACATTGTTATCAACGGATTTCCTGTGATGCAACACATGGAAACTTCCGTTCCGTTGTGCAATCACAGCTATTTATGATCACTCGTTCTTGATCTCGACAATACATCGTGTTTGTACAGTCTTGGCTGTCTTGAACAATATACATACATAAAACAAACGACAGAGATCTTTATGCGAATTTTTAACGTTCCCTTTAATGAAAAATAATATAAACCACGAGGCCGTGTTGCGCGCGGTAAAGATCAGCTCAATTGGAGAAATCAAAGTACCCTTAATGAATCGCAATAATAATAATATTATATTATTTCCCATATTATACAGGTAAAGATCTCTCTAGCAGCGGTGGGCACAATAAAGAAAGACTTGGACGAAAGCCAGTTACAAGAAGTAGTAACGGAAATTGTGGTGGGTGCCCTGCGTGGCACCAATGTTCATCTCAATCTTTCTCAATATCCCACGTGTCCTCGATTATGGAGAGAGCCGCCTTCTCAGCCAGGCTTTTCATATCCTACACATTACGACAGTGTAGTAAGTTATTGACATCAAGCGATTGATGACGTTGTCAATTAGATTAAAAAAGTACCTGATATCGCAAATATTATATAGATCAGTGCAAAAGTTTTGTGCCCAATTTATTATTTAAAATTAATAATAAATCGGGCACGAATTTTTGCACTAATAACAATTTTTTTAAACCGCGCGCCGAAATTTTCGGTTTTGAAACGTATATAGTAATATCACATTGATAAGCAATTTAATAATTTGATGCTCAATCTGACATCTTATTAGAAAGATGGAAGAAAAACTTTGTGCTTACATATTTATTTGTAAATTAAATTTCTTATCGCATTCTTCAACAAAATTTACTTATTATATTACGCTTAGACTCTCAAAAAAATATACAATTCATATATATAATTCATTTTTTTCGAAAAGCATATAGAGAACTATTGTTGAAAGTAACACTTAATTCATTTGTAAATTACCACATGCTGTTATATTATCATATGCTCATCGCGATATGATTTCACTTACAGAACACTTTGAATTCAATGATACATCATCAACCGTTATCGCATCAACGTCTTCAAGGACATCCCGCATCCTCGCCTGTCCCAATGCAATACGTACCTGGCGAGAGGCGTTTGCTCGTGAAGGTTGTAAGGGCTGTCGACCTCGGCGGTCAACAAGGAGCCGTGGAGCCTTACTGCGTCGTGGAGTTGGATGAACCGCCGCAAAAGAATCAGACTTCTATAAAGAAAGACACAAAAAGTCCGCTGTGGGATGAGGCATTTTTATTGTAATTATATCCATATAAAATTCATGTGGCTACCTCACCTCTCTTTTTTTCCTTTCTTTTATATCGTATTATTATTACTAGATATCATTGTTATATCTAATGCTTTGTTTTTACGAAAAAAATGTTCGTATTGTAGCGGCTAAGCTTCGATGTACATTTACAGTGATATAAGCCATAACACGAGCGAAGTGTTATTAGAGGTGTTCGATCATGTTAACAAAAGTCAAAGATTCTTGGGGCTAGGAATAGTAGGTGTCGAAGAACTCGTCATGAATCCGAGTCAACGGCAAATTATACCTCTTCAGGCACGGCCATACGAGCAAGACGACATTACTGGCACCCTCACGGTGGAGGTAACCATTGTTTTTGATTAATTTTTATTCTACTTGATATCAAACAGAGTATATGGTATATATTTTATGGTATAGTTTATGGTGTATCGCTAATTTGTTGCTTATATATTACTGTTATATAATATATTTAGTTTCTATTCATCGAGGGTGCAGAGGTACCACAAATTGGGACCAAGCCTTATAAAGTGAAGGAGACGATAAAGCCAATTTCGCCGAGCCGGTCCTACAGTCAAAATGTCATCAGCAGCAATAGTCTGAACTACAACAATGGTAACAGTACACTTATCTTGTACGACTCTGCCGCACAGTCGGAAGGGGGTAATTACCGAATTACTTATCAGGCGTTGATGTGTGTGTATATATTAATTTGATTGATTTTTCTTTCTTTTTAGTATATTAGTATATTAGTGACCTCTATTGTCCTCGTAAAAAAAGGCAACCTAATGTCTCTCGTGATTAGAATCGGTTTGTGAACTTCCCTACAGTATGTAATTCGTTTGTTTAAATTATATCATCATTCATCGCACGTCGAAACCATTCCTCCAATTCGTTCCTCTGATTTAAATATAATTGGCATAATTAGATTCTCATTCCTTGTACCACGTATGATCCGAATGCATTAAAAAAATTATTTATTTGTATAGATTAATTAAATATATAGATATACAGAGAGTCTAAAATTTCATATAAATACTCACATTGTTTTGGTCTATGTTATTTTTCAAGTTTTAAGTCGCTTACATCCTTACAGCAATAATATTTAATTTTTATTACGAAAGATTGATAAAAACTTGAAAAAAAGTTGAAAAATTAATGAACAAATTTATAAGTATAACGCAGAGAGAGAGAGAGAGGGATTTGGAGCATTCTATACAAGTTAGATTGAGATGAAAATGCTGGTATTTAAAAATCAACGCTTTTATAGAAATAGAAAGAGAGAGAGAGAGTCGTAGATATTATCAAATTTATTTTTTAAATGAAAATTATAGAAAAATATTTTTGCAGATTACTTGACAAATGGTAACGTTGTGGATTCACCATACAAAAGCGGACAAACGAACGGTAATAAGGGAACCTTGATTGTACATAGTCAGCAAAGGGTAAGTTCATGAAGCAACTAAATGTAGATATTTTTTATTGCACGAAACATTAACATTCGCGTGAAATAAAATTATAAAAACTAAAAAGTAAGGTTGAATTTCTACGAAAATGGAAGGTTAAAGTTTCTAATTATACTCCGTAAGGATTTCGTAGAACAATTTGTGTGTGAATAATAAAAATTGTTTTGATTTTTCGAGAATTATTTGTTTTAATAATTTGTTTTATTGTTTATTCTTGATATAAATATGTTCTTTGTTCTGATTATTGTGATTTTCTACTAAAGCATGATTTTTATTTGACTTCTCTTGCAGCAAACAGAACGGCAGATTGTTAAGGTAAGAATTAAGTACGTAATATTGATTAGTTGTTTGCATTTCGTGTGACAAAAATAATTATTTTTTGTCTATAACGTGAAAACATAAATAAACCTCAAGAATAGTTCTATCAATGTGATGTGTAACTTAAGAGAGACATCGTTGTATGATGAAACAAAGTTTGATAAGCCAATTCAAAGTGTCATTATTTGGAGTTGCATTTTAATTTATTTTAACATTAAAGTATCTTTCTTTTGTTTCATGAAAGTATTAACCATGGTTGAGTGCTGTGTATTTACTAATGTGTAATAGGTTGCTCTGACGGAGAATGGAAACTGGCAAGAAGTGTCTCCGGAGGTAAACAAATATGTAATATCATTTTTGTCTTTATAAATGAAATTTTACGATGGCGACAAACAATCGATTTTGCACCTACTTGTATAACTTTTTAATAACAATGTTTGTGCAGCATGGAACAAAAGATGTCAACGCTATCTCGGGACCAGAAAGCACGCCTAATTCCTCCAATTCGGAAGGTGAGAATTTTCAAGGTTTTTGAAACGATTAAAATTCCAATTCCCGAAAATTAATGGTATAAAATTATAATTTTATGTTAAGTATGTATCACATTTGATGTTAAGTATTACTGAAATATGAAAATATTTTAAACATTATTTTATTATTACGTCTCAGTATCTGTATATAAAATAATATAAAATATGAGTACAATTCTCTAACTGGTTTAAAAGTTATTTAATTTTTCTCTTATTGCATTTATCATGTTCTTGTATCATCTTATTCTTATAATAATTGTAAAATATAGTCAATAACATTTATTTTGTATAGAAAGAGGAAGAACACGAAGAAAACGACGTGATTTCTTTGGAACCATAAAGAAGCGACTGAGTCGATCCAAGACGAGAAGTAGATCAGTGGGTCCTGAAGGAGAGATCAATCACGAAGACGCTCATTCGAGATCCATATCCGCCGACAGAGCCCGCGATCCTGGATCTGGTAAGATTTAATTCGATATGTACAGTTCACACTTATTTTAGCATTCTTTTTTTATAAATTAAATTAATTGCGTCATGTTTGTAATAACATATAGTTTTTGTTGCAAGACATTTGTTTAATGATTGTGTGTTAATTGATATCTATTATATGTATATGTGTTTAAGAAGATCTGTTCAGTTGCGATTGATATAAATATCCGTACTGTTACAAAGGAGATTTATCGAGGAGATTTACTAGTTTTATTGTTTTATTTATAGTCATTTTTTTGATTAATTTTATTGTATTTTATTACTCATTTGTACACGCTCTGTCTTGCTCACGTGTATGTAACTCTTGCGGTATTTAACTTTGGTAAGTATTGCTAGCAAGAAAGAATTATATCCGAAAAAAATTATATCATAAAAATGAAAAGTTCAAGCCATGTTCACAAAAGAATACTCAAAAATTTAAACTTTTTTATTTAATAATAATATACTACCATGAAAAATAACTAATATATTATTAATAAAACTGTCAGTAGAAAGTGAACATACATAAAGTGTATGCAACTTTCGGCCGATTTTCGAATTGCCTCCGCCTTCCGCTGTCCCCCTCATCTCACCGCCCCGCGCGCAGATCAAATATATGTCGCTCGTGTGGCATTTGGATTTTTTATTAATATATAATTTATTTATTCTTGCCCTTCAAAAGTTACTTTTCTATTTTTTTATCTGTATTAGCAAACGTTAGTGTATATCTGATACGAATTAATTATTTTTTTTGTAGCACATCTGTCGATACCAGAACAATCGAGACGATCGAGTTTGAGCGAAGCCTCTGGTATAAGCGGTACCTCTACGAGAACATACGTTAATGAAGCTTCTACGCTCGTTCTCGAAACTTTGGAAAACGGTATAAAGAAGTAAGTTTAACTCTCTCTCTCTCTCTCTCTCTCTCTGACTACATATTTTTAGGAGAAGACATGTTTATATATTTTCTATAATTCCAGACATTATCTCGTACCACTTTCTCTCGCACAAAAAAGTAAATGGAGGAAAAAGGGGACAAAGCTGCACATATTTAACGATCACACATTTATTGCCAAGCACATGACGGGGTAAGTTGTATTATCTTGTTGATAACATTGTCAATCCCTGGTATAGTACAATTGTTGGCATAATATCGACCAAATATTAATCCAATATTGGTCTAATAATATATCTCCAGCGTACAAAAGATATACATATATATATATATACGTATATTGTTTAACTAATATATTATAACAAATAAATTGTTAGGATATAATATGATAGTCAGCAACGTGTGTACTGATTATCACTGAATTGATCAACAATAAATAAAATATTTTGAAAAGCTGATTTAAATCATTCATTGTTTAATCGAGAATATCATATTGACATACGCGAAATATAATTGAAATTTTATAATTATAATAATATAAACGTTCTCACTTTATTTTTAGAGGAACAGTTTGCGAAGTATGTAAAAGAACTCTTGCACGAAGGCTTGGTAAACAGGGCTACGAATGTAGAGACTGTCAGATGAAGTGTCACAAACACTGTCATGTGAAAGTCGATACAACATGTCCCACATCCACTATCCAGAGCATCGAATTGTGAGTATCTTAAATCTTATATAACATCATTATCATTTTAAATATATTAAACTGAATATTCCTAAATTCTAATAAAAATAAATAGAGTCTAGTTATATTTATAATTAAATTTTCAAAAAATTTTGAAACATTATTACAATTATTTATTTTAATAAATTTACGAAACATGTCCTAATACAACTTTTTTCGCGTAAGGTCCTTACTACCAGTACTGAGCGAATAGGATAGGTAAGACTTGCAAAATTTAGAAATGAGTGTGAATTTGCTAATGGTATCGCGCATGAGAAAGTACCTGTCCCCAATAGATTAATCGATACGTCTGTGATACGTTTGATAATTTGTGCTTGCGAAAATGCATTAATTCTGCTTGCTCCTATACATATTCTTTAGCCGAGTTTTTCGTCCTGATTATACGTATATCATTAAGATTGGTCGAAAAGTATAATCTTTTGAAAACGTTATTGTCAATTAAGCACTATCGATTGTTTAATATACATATGTAATATATATATATATATATATATATATGTGTATAATTATTTTATCTCTATTTTCCTTATCTAATCAAAAATTTAGAGAGCAATTTTATCCACTAATTATTATGATTTTTAGGACATACATCAAGGTTCCACCACTCGAACGAAAGCCTTCGATGCTCCTATGTTCATGATAACGAAATCGCGTTATATGCACGATACGTTAAATTTTGGACATGCGAATTATTTTTTAACTTAAAACGACACAACGATGATCATAATCCGTTTCTAAAAGTTGTACGTTCATCACATTTTAGTTCTTCCATATTCGAGGCGAAAAGATAATACTGTAGTTTACAAAAAAAATGTGTCTTTAAATTATTTTGATCAGATAAAGATGTTTCTTATAAATAATTTTGAAGTATTGAAAACAATGCCACACATAAGTCAAATTTCACTAGTACGCCAGGCTTCCAAAATAATCAAAATTTAATATGTCAAAAATGACTTTTTTCTGATATTTAATAATTTTTAATAAAAAAAGGATTAACATTGAAGTTCTGAGCAGAAATTGTATTATTCATCCCTTATAAAATGTATTTCTTTAATCTTCAATATTTTGTTTCTTAGTCGTGTTATGTAAATCTACCAATGACTTGTCGCCATTTTCGAAAATGGGGCAGATGGGAGATTCATTATAAATGTTAATTATGTCGAAAAGCCGATGTGCTGGAAAAATTCGGTGTGCGGCACTGCGTGCGCTTTCAGCGTTTTCATTTAAAAAAATCCAAGTATGTAAGACACCTTCAAAGTAATTTTTTGCTGTAAACTAGTAATAATTCAATAAGCTACGTATTCTTCAATATTTGTCAAGTATAGAAGTTAATACGTTTGTATTCATGTAAATGGAATTAGATTTTTTATTAGAATGCAAAAATTTGTTACATTTAATTTTAGGTGCAAATTATGTTCCATAAATTATAAATTATTGTCTTATAAAAATCAATAAGTGAATTACAAATGTTAAAATAAGAATTTATTTTGTAAATTTAAAATCCTTTTATTATGTTGTAGAGTATCAAGGATCAAATTTTGCAAAATAAGTTATGTATCATTTCTCTACTGCTCTTTAATCAATCGATCTTTTATACTGATCGTTACGTCTTCTACATGATAATAATAAGAAAGCCGATCTTGAAATTAGAATTTGAAAAATACGCTTTCGTATAATACGCGCGCATACGTAAAACTTTCGAAACGTCTTCGTTCGTCTCCCTAATAGTTTTCTAACTTCCAATAATGATAGTAATGTAAAAGCTCGCGCTTCATCATTATGCATCGATTAGCATCTAATTTTGTCCAAAAAATCGTTGCAGAGTAAAATTCTATCATATTACTTTTTTTTTATTAAAGTAGCCAAAATGCGATAGAATTCGATACTATAATTTAAGATACACACACACACACACACACACACACACACACACTGTTAAAGAGCATGTGCAATTACATACGAACAACAAGTGTAAAAATCATACAATTTATAATAGAAATATAATATGTATACATTTGTGTATATATGGAAGTATAATCTGCAAACAATTTAACGTATGATTTACAGAAACTCTATATACTGTTTACAAGAAAAACGTCATGTAGTGTACATATGGTGTGTATTATTCGCCGACTGCATGAAAGAACTAATAAAATAATGATATTTATGGTAAATATACTATAATCACGATAACATCTTTATGATAGTAATAACCATGAAACTAAATAGTTACAAAATGATAACGAAAAATAATGATAAAAATACACCTAGGTTATTACATCTACAAGCTCTGCCAAATTCGTTTAATTTTCTCTCATATTTTGCACAAACATTTATCAACTGTGTACCTGTATATTTTTGCCTTATGATGTAAAAACGCATGTTGATGGAATTACACGGCAAAAAACGACGAGGATATCTTATGTTGGTTACCATATTTATGAAAGCAAGTCATTTTAATGGAAATTCTATCGAATGTACGTCAATGTAGATAAATATTATATTACTTGAATATTATATTACAGATTCAAATACGTAATTGAATACATGTGTTAAGTAAGCGTTTATGATGCAGTTTAACTGGTAATATTAGAAACTTTTTAACAACAAGGAAAATATCCAATATCAGTTTATTCTATTTCTTATATTTAAATATGTTGTGTGTAAATATGTATGAAGCTACACTTGATTGTTAATACATTATTTGGAAATAATGCTGGAAATAACATCGAAATTCTTTTCACTTAGCGTATTTTAATTTTCAAATTAATACAAAATTGCGGAAGATTAAATATGGATAATTAAACGCGAAAGAATTATTACAAACATACATAGATTTTTAGAATTTCAGCAATTCCTCAATTACATTTTATACAAAATGAGAGAAAAAGTCTTTTTCACGTATTGAATAATAGCAAGATACATAAAAAAATTATTAATTAAATTATTATGATGAATTATGTACATACTCTCTTTTAGATTTCTACATCTCGCTATAATGAACATCATCGGAGTACAAAATGCGATCAAAATGCAAACACAAAATTAACGTCAGGCACTTTAACGTTGATGTATTTCGATATACCTACTCTGCGATGTATACACGCGCGCCACACACACACACACACACACACACACACAATGATCTTAGAAAGTTAAATTTTTGCAAAAAGTTTAATAATGAATGCAAGTAAATGAATTTTGTCTTCTTATTGTAGTTTTGTACTTATATTTAAAAAAATACTAGATACGCAGCATCATAATTTCGTTAATAATCTTATAGAATTACAATTGATTAAGCTACAATGTTAGTAAACTATATTGAGAGAGAGAGAGAGAGAGAGAGAGAGAGAGAGAGAGAGAGAGAGAGAGAGAGAGAGAGACGCGAGCTTTATAGTCAGCGAACTGCGAACGAATGGTGCTAAGCAAAAAGCGACAATTATACAAATAGGCGTGTCAATCGTTAATCCACTAATATACATACATACATATGCATACATCGAGAAAACGTAGTATATATCGAGTCGATTTCGAGTTTTCCTGTACACATACAGGCTGTGAAATATACTCTTACAATTTTAGCAGAGCTATGTCATTTATGATGGCAATGCATGTTTACGCGTGTGTTGTATCCATTGAGCGCGAATCTAACTTATCAAGTTTAAAAAGGGAGAAGTATATCTCTATATACACCTATATTCACATTCAGGTTATTCTTACTTATTGTCGGAGAATTAATATTAAAAATATATATCTAAACAATATAAAATATTATTCAATATAAGATTCTTTATTTTATTAATTCAATATGTCACAATACAAAAGAAAAAGAAACAGGAATAAAATCGATGAGAGGAATATGTGTGTATTTTTCTATATACATATATCTTGAATGTTCTTCATCATATATGTGTAAGCGCAAAACATTTCAATTACTTTACTATATCAGAAACACAGTAAAATTAAAAAGAAATATTATACGTATATTATATATACATACATTTTTTAGGTATTCTCACGAAAAGTTTCTTTCTCATAGAATCCATCGAGATTTTTGTTTTTCTTTTTCTACCTGTGGATTTGTTAGCGATAGATTTATAGAGAACCAGCTATTAGATATTTACAATTGCAAGTTACAATCAACTAATTATATATTATACATTTACTAGAGCGGCTTAAATATTATTGATAAAAATAACACCAATTGCCAATTTTTATACAAATAACCATATATATTATTGTTTAGAAACATTGCACAGTTACATGTGCGTAATTGAAAGTACAATAATGATATGACTTTGCAAAGCAATTTATCGTTAAGATAATTACATACGATACAGATAAACTTCTTCCTCATTCGCGCTTTGCAATCTCTTTTTGTACGCACATCTCTCTTTTCCACTTGTTTACAGAAGACCATGAGTCGCGCGTACGCGATTCATCATAATTATCAAAATAGCTATGGAACACTGACGCTAAGATGAGATATATAAGCGACAACAATTGTGCCTCTAATGATGTGGTATAATATTGTTATATACACTCTTTTCACAAGCAAAAAAAAAATCTATTTATGGACGATATTTCCAATTGTTCCGCAAAAGCTTTTGATTCTCAAACCAACATTGATCGTATCTTTTCTGTCTGTATATGTATGAAACCGGATTTAACCAAGGAAGCGAGCACGAACAAATACAAATAAACGACTTTAGTAGGAGTGAAGGGCCAATGTCATGCGTCGCGTCGTTCACTCTCTCGTCGAAATAATAAGTTGCTCATTTGTATCTATTTACGCTCGTTTACTTGATTCCGCTCCAGTTTAATATGAATGAATGATATAAAGAGATTATGACGATGTTGATTATTAAATTATTATGCATTGCCGATTTATAATAGTAATAATACGATTATAATTACATATAATATATATATATATATATATATAATGTTACTATTAATAAATTATAATGGCGATAAGATGACAATTATATAATTTAATGTTACAGAAAATAATATATATAATATATATATTGTGATTCTATACATACGCGTTACATCTCTCTATTCAATCCTTTTCCCGCGTTCATCCATTCAACTCCTTTGATTGTCGATCAGTTGAAGAAGGATTAAAATAACCATTTATCTCGATTACACTACGGCTAGAATAAATTAATTCTTATTGACTATAGCAATGGATAATAATGGCTTCAAAGCAAAAATTTTAGACGCAGTTGATACGATCTGCAACATTCTAAAAAAAACTACGGGTAAAAAATTTTAAACCTTTCTCTATTAATTGTCATAAAGTAAAGATTTAATTAAATTATTCTGTGCGTATAGTTTGTATTTTAAAAACAAAACACTTTAGAATTTTGGTGTAACTTTTATAGCTGTAGTTAAGGGGAGTTATCGACGAAACTCGATTATTTCGTATTTCTCATGCCACATTTCGTTTTCCTTAATACAGAATAAAAATTCCTTCTCCAAAATAAAAGGAAAAATACAAATAAATACGGAAAAGTACAAACCGGTACGAGAATCCCCCAAAAATTGCAAATTACAGTTACCATATAGATTTTTTATCTTCACATATATAGGTATAAATGCGCAAGCATATACCTAAACAAAAAATACTTTCCCGTATTTGACTAATTTTATAAGAGTATCATGAGACCTTCAAATTATGATTTTAAAGCTTACAAGAGAAATGGCATGAGAAATACGATTTGAGTGTACATATAATCTCACGTTCAAGTGATGTGTAAGATATAGCAGAACAAGAAATGCACGTAACGTTTTACTTAATGGCTTATTCAATGTACGTAATGTTTTACTTAATGTATGTAAATATTTTCTTAATGTATGTAATATTTTACAATCTGTCTAGTAAGAGCGTGGCAGGCCTATTTCAGAGAAAAATGGCTTCTTATTCTTAAATTTATATTGATTGTATTCAGTAGGATTATATGGCCATAATGCAATTATATTAATAAGTAGTCCAGTCACCAGCTGCGTCTATAATAGACTGGCATTTATACTAAGTTAGCCTCCCACTATTTGAATTCACTTATTTTGAGAATTGTGCTGAATTGTGCTAGGTTTGTGCTACATTGTGCTCGAATATTAATATCAAAATACGAAAAATACGTTAAAAAATTTAAAAAAAAAACATATTTTAGGCCAGCCCTCCACTTTGCGATTTTCTCAATTTTTAAGGTTGTGCTAGGTTGTGCTAATTTGTGCTAACATTCTGCTAAAGTGGTATTCAAAAATAATGATAACAACATTAACAACAAAAGATGTGATAGAAAAACGATTTTTCACAAAACGGAATAAAAATAACGCTAACATTCGTATCCGTCATTCAAATACCACAAAATTGCATATCATGAATTGTGCTAGCCTAGCACAAATCAGCACAACCGTTAGATTCGCTGAGTTGTGCTAGGCTCATATTTAAGAATTTATTCCCCCCCCGCCCCCCCCCCCCCCCGCACCCCCTTGGGATTGGGGGGTTGCAACCCCCCGCAAAAGATAGATTTTGTGAAAACTCGTTTGACGTGTCTCGGCGATTTTCGAAATTTTTATTTTTTCAAAAGATATTAGACCGGTCCGCGACTTAATGAACACCCTGTATATTGGAATTACAAATCAAAAATTCTATTGAATCTAATTAAATGCAGATAATTGAATAATTACAGTGCCCCCATTGAAATTCTTGTTAAATAACAATATGGGCATGTTGCACATGATACTTCGTCGAAAAATTAATATACGGCACAAATACTTATGCGATAGTGCAGATTTTGATGTTATTATACACATATAATTGTACATGAATATATACAATTATATTACAATTTGATTCGAATATCCTGAATTTTAGCTTCAAAATACGATAGAATGTAAGAAAAAGAGAAAGATGATTTTACGCTTTTGCGAAAGGAGTGGAAAAGAGCGAAAGAGAAGGGGTGTCATGAGGTTATCCCGTGTCATTTGTTTGTTGACCCGATTGCAGGTCAAAGTTCCAGTTTCCCGCCGGGCGTGCGTCGTTGAGAGAAGACAGGTTCGTCGCTATGACGACGTGACGCAACGATATCACGTCATCATCGGGATGGAGCGTAGAAAGAAGGTCGATGAACTCCCAGCTTCAACCTGTACAGCGTTCCTTCCAACCACGGCCGCTTAAACGCGACTGGTTGGTTGGCTGGGCACAGACAGGGTGAATGGGATGCGGCGAATCCACTTCTCTGCTTCTCTCTCCTCTTGTTCTCGATACCATTGATTCGATTTACTTGCAGGGCACTCGATGTCCTTATCGCGACGATGTATGCATGCACATTAGAGAAATATAATATAAATTTACTAATAAAATTTTGTATTAAATGTAATAATAATCGTTTGTTAGAGCAAAAATAACGACAAAGGATATGTACTAACGTATACGAAAAGAACGTATATACATATTGGAATAAAACTATAAAATTTTATAAAATAATTCAATTTTAAACAAATATATATACTTTTTCAGCGATACCTAATTTGTTTGAGATAATTATAAGTTTGAAACAATTTGATAAAGTGATAACGATTTTAAAAATAACTTACGTTATAGGACACAATGTATAATTGTACTATACTTTTAAAATGTCCAGCTGATTCTTCTTATTACTCTTTTTAATTTGAATCTTATATTTTCAAATCTATAGTATTACGTACACATAAATACAATATCAAAATAATGAGAAGAAAACGGAAAAGAAAGAGAGACATCACACACACTTAATATACAATATAATCTGTGATTATATAAATATATATATAATAATAATTAACACGTTAAATAGGGCGAATAAGAGTCAAATTACAATTTAAAATCTAAATCTGATAATTTATTCTAATATTATATATTGCGAAGAATATCACGTAATGTTTGGCGTTTCGTCCCGGCTTCCACTACTGGACTCATCAGTAAGGCATTGTAGTGGAAGCCTACCTTATACGCCTTGGTAAGTTATTAAATCGAATTATAAAATTGTGATATTACTACGGTAGTTAATTAGATTTTCGTTTTAAGTTCGACGGATGTTCGGCGCGCAATGGGGGGAAACTACTTACGTATAGTATATAATATTCACACTTTAACATATCTTATATATGATCGCACTAACAACAGCGAATAGCTCTCATTAGCCTTACTATTCTTGTTGTTTGAAATTTTCGAGAGTCTTCTTTAATTGATATTGTTCGATATTATTATTTTTATTTTATGTTGTTTTTCTTATTAACATTGTAAACTAGAAATTTATTATATAAAAAAAACCTTATTACCGCTTGATTTATAGACAGTTTTTTCTTTATATTTTGCATTGTAAAAAAACGAGCAAAATCTAATTATTTCTTTTTTTTTCGGATAATCACATACGTTTATCATAAAAATTGATTCAAGTTTTCTTAAGATAATTTGATGTACTATATATATTAATTCAAAAGTGGTCATTTTGCTTTGAGGCGTATGATCTTATGCGCACGACACTTATGCGATATTCGCGCAAATTAATGTCGAGAGAGAATAGCAGATTCTCGCAATAGATACGGTAGGTACAATATAGGCTACTTCACGCACGTATATACGTAACTACGTAGGTGAGATTCAAGATTGAACGCGGCAAAAGATCGAAGGTTACAATAAGGATTAAACCCCGACCGAGTTTGTTCCGCATTGCGCGACGGAAATGACGGAATTGCCGCGGCAGGAACTGGGACGCGTTGTCAGTGGCCTTTTCAATGACGTGAATGACGTCACTATGCCGGTGAGAAAACTGGGCCAAAGACATTGCGTAGCGGGAAAAGGAAACGAAGAATCGGCAATCGGATAATCTAAGCTGCAAGCTGCGTTCTTCTTTATAGAGAGAAAATCTTTATAGAGAGAAAATTAATAATATAATGCTACTCGTCGTAGTTTCAGCGTATAATCAGGCGAAATCATTCCAGGCATCTGCTTGTGGGACCAAAAAGTCCTCGCAGCTCGTTACAAAAACGTAAGAGGTTTTCGGGACATGTTAATTTTCTACACTTTGAAATATTAATTGAATTAGATTAATTAATTATCGCGAAAGCTATTATCGGTTTTGAATTATTTCGCTCATTGTCAGTATCTTCCCATTATTTGTAGGATTATTTGTAATAACATTTGTTTTTGGTTTTAACGATGATAATATTAGCTAACAAAATAGCCTTATTATTGTTAGGAAGTTAAATCTATCAATCCTGTAATCTTTACGGAATGATAAAAGGAGCATATTAATCAACAGATTATCATATCTTAAAATAAGACTTATTTCAATACACACGACACACACATATATATATATATATATATATGTAGGTATAGTATAATAAAAGAACACGGGAATTAAAATCCTTTAATTATACTAGGAACATATAATAATCTGAACAACTCAAAATTGGCGCGTGACAATAGTTTCTGGATTTTTAACATTAAAGAAAAGAGCTATTTTTACAAAGAGAAGTAAAGTATTTTTTTTTATACAGATAAAGATTAATTATTATATAAAGAGAGAAAGGACAGATATACACAGTATGATGATACGCAAAGAATGAACAAGAGAAAGAGAAACTGTAGCGAATCATTGAATGAACTATGACATTTCATCGGTGGATCATATCTACCCCGATCTATTTCGTCCAAGACTCGTGAATGGGTCTCCTGCGCATCCTGACGTCACACACAAAGTGCAAGCTCCTGCAACTAGGTCAGGCTTCTGTCATGGCCAGGGATAAAAGCACATACCGTGACTGCAACGCGCATACCTGATACATTCTTTCTTTCTTCCATGGAGGATATATAATATCGTCGTTCAATGTGTATGTAAGTATTATACACACGTCATCATACGTAGACGAGTTCAGTCGGATACAAACCAAAGAAACAAGCGCAAATGAAAACCTTGCGAATAAGATTCATTATTCGCAAGGAATATGTTTCATTATTGAATCCGTCAAAATATGATACTAAATGTACGTAATTTTTTAAATTTTACCAAGTGAAGAAATGTACGTTTAAACTTTACGTTGTGCTATTACATAAAGTAATATAAGTATAGCATAAAGAAAAAATGATTTTAAATTTCAACATAAATGAATGAAGAGGATTATATTCGATCAATTATATTTGGTCTTGGTGAATTTTTACTACTTTCAGTTGAAACAAACTATGCGTCGATATTAATATTTTGTCTGTCTTGAAACAGTCTCATTGTTAGACTGAAGTTGGAGTACGTAATATGACAATTAAATATATTATAAGTTAACAACATTATTGTTGCTAATAAGCATATTTTAAATATTGTAAATAATTTAGTAGGCCTCATAGCCACAAGATTCAAATCGAGATTTCTCAAATTCCGTGCAGGCATTTTATCAATTCGATAACCAAAACGCGCAAGAACTTGCCCTGTGAATTCGTTATTTTAATCAATTATTGATTTTGTCATTTCACCAATTTATTTCTAATAATATAACTGCTTATGTATTGTTAATAGTCATATTATAATTTGGTAGAAGAAAGGGAAAAACAAATTTTCAAATGAAAAACGTTTATTTGAAACGTAAACATAGATAAAACAATACAAAACATTTAGTCCTGAGTAACGGATCTTTCTTATTGCAACACTTTCACACGACGCGTGACGATTATATTCTGCGCGATTACATCATCATATTACATCATATAGCATGCATATATGACCCTCACGACTGTGGCGGATATAATTTTGTTCCTGTTGATTTTCTCGCCTTTTCGCCTATCGATAACGCCTAATCCCTAATCGTACAGACACGCTTGGGGGTATCTACAAGGCACTAGAGATGAATCGCACAGACATTCTTTATAGACGAGACTCTCAAGGAATGTGTATGCGCGCGCACGTATTTTTCGTCATCTCTTTTTTCTCTCATATAAACCACGAATTTTTTTTAATCATAGTTTCGCTCTTTTCTTTCCATCAATTAACATCAAATTTTTTCGATATTTTGAGATTAGTCAGTCTGTACCAGTTGTGGAAGATTTCATCACATACACTCTCATTGTATTTTCCTTCGATAAAGTGTACGATGTAATCTATACCAATGTACCTCATCTGAGTTATGTCATCGTGGGAAGAAACAACATGTTAATTGTTAACTAATAGTCTTGACGATCAGTTACTTGTTTTACATTGTAAGTTTCATATAAATTTCGACAGATTTAAAGGGAAGTAGATTTGAGAACATAGAAAAAATTTCAGTTAGACTTGAAATTAAATTAAATGGAAATTAAAATATGGAAATAAGATAAAAATTTTAAAAATAAATATTATTTGAGATAAGTATTCTTTTTACATATTCAATAATACGTAATTTCAATTTTCTAAAAAAAAAAATTAAATGGACACCCCATTTCTTTTGATATCAACTTTGTTCATTAACATGTTGAAAGCTATACAAGTGTTAGGGAAACAGTGTGTCAATATAGTGATATGTATCGCTTACTATCTTCCAAAGATATCCGTCGATGATAATTCTTATAAAGTGTATCTATATATTTTTTCTATGTAAATAATACCGATTCTTGAATACGTTAGTAAAGAATTTTTTCTTTTACGCAATTGAGAGAGATGAACAATATTTTCACGCAAATGATTAATTTCCTTTGTACGTATAGGATGATCCATACTTATCATGTACGAGTTATTAAGGGCAGTATCCTTTTGGACCTGAAATAATTTGGACACACCAATTTTACAGGTTGGTATAATTGACTTTTATCACGCGATTAATAAATTAAGCGTGGCTTTTAGTGCCGATAAAGGTATGAGTACACATTATCATTGCGTGATTGACGATGAATAAAGGAACGAGAAATAAATATACGAAAAAATCATATCATAAAATATAAAAATAAAAAGTACAAACCATGTTCAAAAGAGGATACTCAAAAATTTAAACCTTTTTATCTAATAATAATATATTACCATGAAAAGTAACTGATATATCATTAATTAAAGGTGTCAATACAAAGTGAACATACATAAAGTGTATGTAACTTTTGGTTGATTTTCGAATTGCTTCCGCCTTTCGCTGTTCCCCTCACCTCACCGTCCCTTGCGTAGATCAAATGTTGCTCGAGCGTCGTGCGGCATTTGAACCACGCGCGATGAGATGAGGGGGACAGCGGAAGGCGAAGGCGATTTGAAAATCGGCCAAAAGTTACATACACTTTATGTATGTTCACTTTGTACTGGCACCTTTAATTAACAATATATCAGTTACTTTTCGTGATAATATATTATTATTAGATAAAAAGGTTCAAATTTTGAGTATTCTTATTTGAACGCATGGCTTAAATTTTTCATTTTTATGATATGATTTTTTTCGAATATCACTTACTTTTTAGAGTACAAATATATCACGAATATATATGTAAAAAAATGATTTAAAAAGGGGTGGGAGAGGGAGTGCGGTGGGTCGAAGATGGTGAAGGTGTGAATGAAAGGTGAGAAGGAATGTTAGAAAGTTTTAATATGGCCTTGAATGCGGACAGAGAAGAAAATCATCACTTTTCGACCGCTTGTATCTCCAGAACGGCTTGACCGATTAAAACATTTTTTGACTCAAATTACTCGTGGGGATGCCGCCTTTCAAGACATATAACGTTCGATTCAAAATATTTTAGTAATTATGCACCCCCGAAAAATGGACTTTGGTGGCTCGGGATAAGACTTGTAGTGTCTTTCAGTTTTTGAGACACTACCGCGTCTCCTGATATCGTTTGCTCGACTTTTTCTCTTAGAATGTATTAATAGCACTCAATTGTACGATTTTATCCTTGGTGATGAAAACCTTTTAGCCTTGAAAACTTTGAATGCATTTCGTTTTCCAGCATATCACATAGTTTAATATCTTTTTGCAATATACACAGTTATTGTTAATATTATGTCATAATTTCTCGTTTCTTATTAAAGAGTTGTTCTATTAAGTTCTTATTAGAAATTACAATAAAAATAATGGTACCGTGTATGTAGTTGATAAAATCTTACGTAAATTCATTGATAAATAACAATACGCGAATTAATGTACATTAAATCTATCAGTCTGTACGTTCGTACATCGTGAACTCCTGCATGCGTTTAATTAAAGAACATTAATCACAGACTAGAGAGAAGTGTATCTAATTGAGTTACATAACTGTAGTTCTCTACATGTGCACATATCGTGACAAGTATTTTAATTTTAATAAACGCAGCTCTCTGTGGCAAAGTTTTTAATAAAAAGATAAAAGATAATATTAGAAATTATCATACAGACGATCCTAAACACACAAAAGTTGATCTTATTCTTTTCATATTCTAATTCAAAACTATTAATATACTAGAAAATAATAAGATCGAGCATAGATATATTCTTTTTTACATTTATCATTTTGTCACTTTAATGTACGTAAATAATTTCTCTGTGTCCGGTATCGAGGATCATCTGCAACTAATATGATAATTGTGTGTATATTTAATTTAACGTCATCTCTCTCTCTCTCTCTCTCTCTCTCTCTCTCTCTCTCTCTCTCTCTCTCTCTATACGTCTTCCTTTTGCCTTTTTAATCGTTTGTTTCGCTGATTCGAGCGAATTCACGTGTGAGTCGACGTTACGCTTGACTTGTACTACTTAAAAGAGAAAAACCTTATATGCCTCGAGAAATGTCACGAGTAAATCGTACGTGAAATATAATCGAATAAACGATTCCGAGTGAAAAAAAAGGAAAAACGAACCCAGAAAAAAGCTTAGAAAGTTCATCGATATATATTATTATCCCTATATAATTCACGCGCGAATGCGGAATTTGTAAAGATAACGTGTCTTGTCGATGAGACGTACAAACGAGATATGTATATCTACTATATATCGTAAGCACGATGATCAAAAGGCGCCGTTTGATTAGGCATTTTATCCTTAACTTTTTAGTTTCCTCTGATAGAGGAAACTAAAAAGTTTTTCTTGGTCCTGCGTAATTCCTGATATTCCTATAATATTCCTGATGTTTTAAAATTCGCCCAGCGATGTATCGACATCTATACTACCGATAGTGATCGATTATAGGTCTTGGCAGGAACACGGCTGTACAGTTTGCTGCTGAAAACCAGAGTTTCGGGGAATCCTTTGAGTGGGTAGACCGGATGGTCCTCGGACATAAATATAGGGCACTGGGCTACGCAAAATCCTCTTCGGGCTCTTCTTCGCGTGCTTCTTCTCCTTGCTGTTCCCATCCCATTTGGATGAGGTAATCTTGAGACTTTGAAAGGCCCGTCGTAGAGTCTCCGTTGTGGAGGGCCTCTTAAGGGAGTCGCTATCGCTGCTGCTGTGAGCATCCGAAGGACTGGAGGAATACGATGAGGGTGAGATACCACCACGAGGTAGACTTCCGACGTCTTCGGGAGGGCTCCAAGTGCGCTCCGACGATCTCTGCACGCTGGTACTAAGCCGTTCCTGTGATCGTGTCGTTCGTCCTCGCAGCCTCTCAGAGTAGCAATGCGTTCTCGGAGATCTACTGGATCTGCATAAACGTTCACCGCTACCGCGTCGCGACAGACGTTCGCCACTTCCGGTACTTCCGCCGCTGCTACAGCCACTGTCGGTGCTGCACTCGTCGTCACCGATTTCACCCACGGGCGTTCTACCTCGATGATGATGATGATGATGATGATGATGATAATGGTGATGATGATGATGATGATAATGGTATCGATGCTGTCGGTGATCGCTCAAATCAGTCAATTGCGCGGGCTCCTCCATGTCATTTAACTGGTGTTGCTTGATATCACACGTTTCTATACATAAAATAATGAGATATCTCACAATAAAGGACTACAGATAGACACCTGCGCAGATTGTTTCAGGGTGTTTATTCACACTTTCCACGCGTAGACTGTGTGGAAGTGGACTATCTCGAAGTCGAGATCGAGATAGACTTTCATACACAGATAAACACTTATTTTACTCGAATATTTCCGCAATTCCAAACTTGATTTCCGCCGCTGTGTTGCAGCACAATTACGCTATATTTATCTTTCTCGATCGATCGATTGGTAAAAGTCGAGATCGCTTCTTCTTCTCGCCAAGATAATTACGTGTTACTCACGAGATTAAACTGAGTCCGTTGCGCTCGACCCGCGATCTTTTATACCCTCCCCAGGTGAACGTGGGAATACGCGCATGCCCCGCCAGCCGTCCACATGAGAATCCGTGTGATGCCGAGTGTGCTGAGGATGTCGAGAGAGTCGAAAGAAAGCTATGTAGAATCATGCAGAGTTGCACAACGCTAATGGAAATAAACAAAATACGACGGAAATTTAGTCTTCTATTCCGAAATTTCAAAAAGAACATTTATTAGTTGAAAAAGGATAGTAACAAACACATTGTCTGAGATATATCAGCAGATTTTTCACGATTATCTTATTAAAATTTTATCTAAATCAGCTTAATTTTGAAAAATAAATGTAACATTGTATTTTATTTTACGTAGATATTACACAAGAGAAATACATATACGTGACGTTTAAAAAAAAATAACATATATATTTTATCTGAAGTTAATTCTTTATTTAGCAACTTTAAATGTTGTATGTATATGATATTATTAAAAGGACTGAGAAAAAAACGCAATAATAATATGTATCTAATATTTCCTCTCTTGATTGAATTGTTGTATTATGTGTATAGGTATCAATTACTAAATATAATTTCTTTTTTTTTATCTCGTATCTTATAAATCGTCATCAATTGACACTCTTTTGATGGTATTGTATTGATTATTCACTATAATTACATTGCATCAGTGCGATATCGTGCGCAGTTTTTAATATTTCATTGCATATGGTTCCAATTATACATCGGACACAATTGTAGCAATTAGATCACGATGGTCTCGTAAACCAAATATCTAAAAATATAATTTTAATATAATATTCTGGAAGTGCTGTATTCTCATTCTTTTTCCGACCAATTTTCCTTCTTTTTTCTCTCTCTCTCTCTCTCCCCAGCTCGCAGATCTTGAAAACTAATTATACTTCGGTCACACTGAACTTATCTCCATTGATCGAGAGGTGGATGTACCTGAGAGAAAATGTATTTTTGAAAATCAATACGTGCTACAGTGCCCAGGACAGCACTATTTGATCCCAAACTAAAAATACTTACATACATTATCTGCATCAAGAGAATTGCAAGAAATTAGTTCTGATGGACATTTTGATGATCACGTACGTAACAACGAAAGATGTATTATATGTATGTGCGCGCGCATGTGTGCGTATAAATTTATTTTTACTTTCTATGATTACATATTTCTACATACATATAATAGAGTATCTAAATTTTATTTTTTCCTAGGACAATTTTATTAGCTAAAATCTTAAGGGCTAGAATTTGTAAACTGACATATAGAAAATATATGTATCTATATGTATGTTTAAAAATTGATCAATAAGAAATTTTAATAGTATTCTGATTTATTTATATTACAAAAATGACTATAATAATTATACACGTGTAGAAATAGGAAGAAATGGATTATTTTAACGTTATCATGTCTCGATAAAAGCATAACATTCAAGATATAATACTAACTGCACATATCAGCTTGATATCTAACTTGCGAGAAATCAACTGGCCGATATTCTGATATTGAATAAATTTAATTCACGTGGACAGAAACGTGTAGCGCGGTATATATAAACCATAAATTGATACTTTCTGCCCGTTTCCGCTACCAATGTCTTCATGTAGAATCAATAACGAGACAAAGAACGTTTGTTTACTATTTATCTATTAATATAATACTAGAATAGTAAAAAAAGTTCAATGACCAAATGTACACTAATATACATGTATATTACACATGTGTATCATATAATAAATACATAATACCTATATATATATATATATA
>NW_017279708.1:1353850-1392626 GCF_001594065.2 Cyphomyrmex costatus
AAAAAAAAATGCAAAAGTACATTTTTAAATTGATTTTAAAAAAGTAACGGAAAAGTAACGAAAAGTTATTTTTCAAGTAACGGTAACTGTAACGAGTTACTTTTAAAAAGCGATAACTGTAACTGTAACTAGTTACATTTTTTACTCGGTAACGAGTAACTGTAACTAGTTATTTTTAAAAAGTAACTTTCCATTCCCTGACATTTTCATATTTGATCTAATAATAAATCTAAGAAAAATGATTGTCACAAAGTTATACCTCTGAAAGTTGTACTTTATGTAAATGCAACGTGACTGCAATTTATAGATTCTAATTCTTTGGTAAACTTGTTATTTCTTCAAATGCGATATATCCTTAACGTTTGATTACGTGTCGCGATACAAAGTTATAAATAAGAAGAAGAATATATATGTATATATTAAGTACATCAATTAAATGTATCCCAATACAGTGATAAATGTATAGAATGATATAATACGTATTCACTCTGTATGTTCATACATATCATTGGAATAAAATTATTACGAATATATATTTATAAATGTTATTTCAAAATTTAATTTCACATAATGCTAATAACAATTAAATAAAAAAATATATTTTAAAATCTTATTATAGAGAATTAAATAGACTTGTCACGTGAATTAACGTTTCATATAATAATACTATTTTTTTCCATTTGTGCAAAAAAGAAGTTAAGTAACCGATAGAACGATGTCCTGTCAATTGTGTGTGCATGTAAATTGCAGTACAAATGCGAGTCATCTTCTCGCATGTCTACTATCCGGCATAATATGTGATTGTGCTTGATGATGACGTCTGCTGGCACTCACGTAACAAAGACCAGTATTATTGTCGATAAGTTACATAACTGAGCATAGGACAAAAACTCGACTGATTACGCAATGCTGCATAACAATGCCAGTTGCAAATGTGTAAATAGTCTTTACGACTTACGGCACAAAGCTCGACTCTGTCACTTTCTTTTTTATAAGCTGTTCTGTTGCTGTTTCTCCACAAAAGTAGCGATTAACTTCAATTGCCTTCCTTATTATTATATTAATTAATTAATTAATTAATCACTAGATGACAAATCAAAGAGAAGATAATTTTTATTATACAATCCCAGCTATCGATTGAGAAGCTATTGATTGAGCGTACATAGAATTTGATCGGTTCAACAGTTTTTGAGATCCATATACAGGGTGAGGTATTTAAAATAAACTTGAATAATTCGCTTGTTTTTAACAATAGAAGGAAAAGTATCAAATAAAAATTGCTTGGTTTCGAGGGACTCAATAATTTGTTTTATAAGTGGAGAAGTAAAAGATCGGCAAAGATCACAAATCTGTTTTTAAATAGAATGATATATTTCTTTACTTACATTCTGATGGAGATCTTGCGAAATATATAGATCATCATAGATGAAAATTATATCGACTTTTTCCGCTTTCTCATTTTGCAAGACACGCACTTCCATCGATAAATAAATTCAAACTGAACAGTAAATATGGATAATACTATGTACGATTCAATGTTTATTTACATACCGTGATACACTTGAACAATTAGCGGTATTGCAATATACCAACAAGCAAAGAAGACACGAAATTATTCGCAGAGTGCATTGAAACAATTTATTTTCCATTCAATTATTTTCTATTATTGACTTTGGGTAACCTTGAATGACCTTCAATTATAAATTACTGCATTTATCTTAAAATACTCTATCAAAATTTAAGTAAAAAAATATATCATTCCATTTAAAACAAAAATTTGACCTTTGTTTATCCTTTACGTCTCCACCTACAAAATAATTAATGATATCACATTATGTACCCCTCGAAACCAAGCAACTTTTGTTTGATACTTTTCCTTCTATTGTTAAAAACAAGCGAGTTACGCAGGTGATCTGTTTTAAATGTCTCACCCTGTATATGTAACTATAATCTCGGTTCCCCGCAATTCGCGTAAACTCGTAAAGTATAAGTAAAATATGTACCTATATGTATGTCGTTGTGCGCTATTGCTTAGTGAAACACTCTCCTGATTGATGTTTTTGTTTTTTTTTGTCATTAATTATGAACAGTATAATTATAGTTTTCATGCGCAGTAATTAAACATTAATCTTAAAATTCAACAATCTGTCTACTCTGGAAAAAACAACTGTCTCTTATATGATGCTGTGTGTGTGTGTGTGTGTGTGTGTGTGTGTGTAAGAGGAGTTGATTAAAAATAATTTCAACTTGAAGAGCAAAGTTACAAAATCTATTGTAACTTTATGTGTTAATGTAATTTATGACACGCGACTGATTTATCTTCAATATTGTTAGAATATGTTAACAAATGTTTTCATTTTAAATTGTCATTTTAATAACAATACTAAAAGTGACCCAATTTAAAGTTGTAACGTCTATTGTTTTACATGCATGTATATTTATTAAATAGATATTTGCACTTTTAGAACCTTAAGTTTGGCTTACCGACTCCTTTTTTGGTTACTTTTTACTTATAATTATAACAGAATTATAATTATTACTTATAATTGTTACAGAAAGTCACTGTCTTTTATAATTTTGTTACAATAAAATATATTTTATGAATAACGAACAGCCATATTTATCTTGTGGCTGTTATGTTTTACTGATGTAATAGTGTGATAACGTAATATAGATACCTATTGTTACGACTCAAATCTTGATTTGAAATCTCTCAATAGCAATGACGTGAAATTACATAAAGAGTGTTTATGTTCCAAGAATAGCATGCAGTGTTACTTACACAATTATGCGTAGTATACTTTGGATTAATTAAAACAAGAACACGTAACAAAACGAAAATATAATAGAATCCATCATATTTGTACATATATATATTCTACATATAAAAATGATTAATATATGTAATATGTATATAACTGATAAATATATGTAATTTATTGCATTGTGGTCTATTTTCAAACAATTTATACTATCGTGTAATAGCATAAATTGTACTTTTGACAAAAACGAAAAATTTTTATATTTGCGTGTAAATTCTCGTTAATAGGGTTTTGTCAGTTGCCATCAAATTTTTCTTCTGCCAAGTCGCAATAACGAAACACACTTTATCATTAATTGGATACTTGGGTCGTTGCTTTATTATAAAAGTTGGTTATTAAAACATTCCGCTTTGTTACGTAATGCTGCATCACATCTCCCTGCCGATGCGCGTGCCGATCGATTTTAGTATTACATATCATATAAACATTAATACGTAACAAAAGTCTCAGATGTTTCAACTTGGCATAAACGAATGATTTCTTTTTTTACGTTAACAAAATAACAAGCAACATACGTGTAATAACATTTAGAAAAAGAATAGCTTAAATTTATAATGTATAGTAATAAATTATGTGCGACATATCTAAACTTTCCATTTATACATATAGGGAAGGGTAGAGGAATTGTAAATACGGAGAAACGTGAACGATATTATATTATTACAGTATAATAATAATTATAGAATAGTAATCTTACACACGCACGCACGCACGCACGCACGCACATAATCTTTTATTTCATTTTTATTAACTAGTGTATAGTTCGATGTACAATAATGTACATACGTTAGTGCCGTACTATAACACGTAATCATAGAATGCCATTTAAGGTAAATATCATTATACAAAGTTTTGATGATTTTGACGTATTATTATAGGCTGAGGGAAAAATGGAAGAGTTACGAATATCTAAGCGAAAAGTTACTATAATTTACATATGGATATATATTATCATTATAAACTATAACCATATTTAAAAAACACAAAAACCTTATCGTTTAAAATTACCAAAGTTATAAGAACACATGTGTATAGTATCGTGTAAGGGGTGACTGTTTTACAGCTGCCATGTGGGATAAGGTTGAAATAGTTTTATTTTTTGTCAACTTACGAATTCTATCCACTTTTACTTTAGAGTCAAAGCATTATTTCTGAAAAACTTGAAGCTTTTTAAAATAAATTCTTCAAGAAGAGTGAAGAATCGGCATGGGGCATCTAAAACGCACAATTTTTTAGCGATCCCTAATTAACATTGTGCGTTGCACATGCCAGTTGGTCCTGTTGAAGAACGCTCGTTGAACAATATGAATGAAGTGATTATTCGAATTGTACTACTCCTACGCCTGATTCTTATGTAATCAGGTTTATAACATAATAACATGACACGTAACAGCCTTTTTGCAACGGATTACCACTAACGAGTAAGGACAGGTGTATATCGTGCTAGGGATGACTTTGTTTCACGATAGTTGTAATAATCGCGAAGAATTATAATATCGCCTAATCTCGTTTTTCATTAATACGTTTTCTCTAAATTGATTAATTTATGCAAAATCGAACAATACAAAGATTTGTATAATATATACGTTATTACAGAATTATCTCCAAATATAATAATACTACTGTTAAAATCTATTTTGTAGCAGCTAATTTAATTTTCTTACTTTACATTAGTGTGTTAATTACTCTTACTTATATATACAATTAATTTAAAATTTCGATGCGATAATTGTGCTCCGGGAGATTTTATTTTCAACGCGAGAGAGAGAGCAATAATATGTGTTTTTCGATCGATGCCAAAAAGAGTGATTGCAAAGAACCTGCACGCATACACATGTATATATGGTACATATACGCGAGATTATCTTGAGGAGTGTCGGCCTTTACATAAAAAATATAATTGTAATATACGTTATTATACGCTATTATGTACCTAGTACTCGCCAAATATATAAATGATGTTACATATGATTTAATTACATATTATTACGTGTAAAAATCTTGTAATATATAAATTATTGTATAATTTTATAGGTGCATTTAAATTAAATCAGATGAGAAAAACAAATTATTAAAGTTTTTATGTTTTACTTTCAATGTTATACATATGTTATCATTCTTATTTGCAAATTTATTAATTATTGTACACATTTTAATTACATCTTTTTAAATATAGAATAAAATTTTCAACCCAATTTATTATTAACTTATTACCGCACATTTATGTCTCTTTTTATGCAAATTACACGCGAGACAACTCGACATTATCTCATCTCAATATTCGAATCTATAATCCAACATCCCACACTAGGAGGCACAAAAGGATTTCTCAAAATAACACATTGATATATACATTTAACGTGTCTGCAACGATGTATTCGTTTGCACGTCATCGATGATTCCTTCGAGATATATGTATGCATTGTATGTACATATAGGTTTAAAAACATCGCGTCAATTCACGGCATTATAGGTATACTTTTCAAAATTTATATAGCCTTTATACGCGTATGATTAAATAAAAGAGTAAATCATGTAATTTTTGAATAGATATTACGTCTTAAAAATTAAAAATATTTTATTTTAGTCAGAGAATTTTTCAAAAAAGGATATTCTTGGGATAATTTTGATGTTTCTGAGATAGTCTACGTAGTACAGATATACATATATCACTCAATAAGTCCCAGACATAATAGATGGCGCACTAATAACAAATCCATATGATTTTTAGAAAGTACTAAACCTTCAAATATACGTGTCAAAATTTTAGCTCAATCGGACCTTTACTTTACAAGTTACAGTGGTTTAAGTGACACGCTACTTTTGTCGAATTTGAGCGACCAGAGCGTTCAGCATCATTTTTGTGTTTTTACGACCGCATTTAAAGTCAGCATATATATATACCACCTTTTAATTGTTGTTTCCGACGGAGCAGAGTCCGAATAACACTTATCATTGCCATTGCTTTGCTTGAATGGTATTTTTTCCCATCGGGAAGCAATGCACTTTATCAACACACGAATTCAGATTTTTCCATTGTTTTGAAAAATGCAAAAGTAGCGTCACTTAAATCACTGTAACTTTTGTTAAGTAAAAGTCCGATTGAGCTAAAATTTTGACACGTATGTTTGAAGGTTTAGTACTTTCTAAAAATCATATGGATTTGTTATTAGTGCGCCATCTATTATATATCAGGCCCGGGACTTATATTGCGAGTGATGTGTTATCTATTGTATAGAAATAATATATAGATTCAAAGATTCTTTAATTGTGTATACATATATGTATAAATAAATTTCTATTTCGAGTCCAAAGTAAATTTCGACTTGTGAACGTAAAACAATCTTTCTCATTTCATCTAGTACTTACGTAACACAATAAGTTATAATCGTAGAGATGGGATGTGATGGAGTAAAAACATTCGTACAATTGCTTTTAAGCGGCTTTATTGATTCTGAATCTAATGGAATGTAAATGCGGAGTTATTCAAACGAACGAGAAAGGGATGAAGAGAATAAACCGCGGAGAATAATCCGTGGTTGATTTTTGGAAAAGATTTCGTAGGCGTCATTGATCGATTTATGAAGTGTGTCAATGGAAATTGGTCCTTAATGCCTCCTGAATGCCTGGCGCGGTCCTCCGGTGTTTAGACGATTAGGCCAGTCGCATAATTCTTATACGCGTACGGTAAGGCCGGGTATGCCGAGTACGCGCTATAAGTCGGTAGGCTGTATGCGCTGTAAGCTAACGGTGCGGAAACGATCGGAGCACTGTAGGATGTCACAAGCGGAGCGCCGATGATCGCGCCAGGTGCTGGTGCGGGCGCGGGTGCGGGTGCAGCAGCGGCGAATGCCAAAAAGGCGAACAAGCACAACTGTAACAATGACATTTAACGTAATAACAAATTACGATATTGCAAGTGCAGGTAAATACTGCTAATACGACTCTGTATGAATGGGTATAATAATAATGGCCAAGTATAACAATATTGGTGTGTACCCTATTACAGACGGTACCTACGTCAATCGACTCTCTCTCATAGGAAATGAAAGCAATCCTCAGATTGCTATCTCAATAGAATGAGATATATCTTACTCAACTTTTATAAGAGCTTTTATATCTTATATTGTGTTAAAATTCGTAAATTTATTCGTTTTTCTCCAGGCATTTATATAAACAACTGAAAATGTTCCTCGACGTGATCTGTTAGAATTTTTTCTCGTTGCGAATGTTTGAAATAAAAATTATTCGTATTAAGATTTAAAAATGATATGAATTCTAAATTTGTGCAGTAAATCGAATTTTCTATCGAAAAATTTACCAGCGATGAATCGAAAAGTATGATGTGAATAAAAAATAATTTTTCTAAGAAGTAGGTGCAGTAAGTCTCTCTCTTTCTATAATAATCCACGATAAAAATTAACAAATATACGAGTACGTGCAAACTAACGCGTTTCACATATCTCTGATGCTTTTCACATCATTATCTATAATTGGTTCCGCCATTTTTCATCAAGACAATTAAGAATAAGGCAATGCGGACTCTTACTTATTATTAATCTTAAGGACACTAGATGTAATTAGATATTATAAGACTAGCAACTAAACACCGTTGATTCACCGTGTGTATGTATAACTGAGATTATATGCGAGAAAAACGATCTTCTCCATATAGAGAAACAGACATCGCAAACGGGGATATTAATCGTGTATAAATCTCGACGCTGAAATCTCTCTTAATTGACTTACCAGTTTGAACATCTTGGAGCTCGTATATGTCTGGCTTGCAGTCAGTACGATAATATTCCAAAATACGACGTATCTCCTCTTATATAGGAGCAAGCGATCCCTCGGCCTCCACCTCTCTTCTCTCTTTTGCGTTTTCTTAACGCACCTTCGAAGAGGGCGTCGCCTTGTCTCAAGCAGAAAACGAACGTACGCTAGGCCGCGATTTTTTCTTTTTCCGTTTCTTCCTTCAGTCGCGGATGTCGACAACCAATGGAGCTTTGTTGCGCGAACATACATTAAAATGGGGTAGGGTGATGATTCTTCAAGGTCCCCCATGACGGCCAGGCGTGGTCAGACTACTCTCCTTTTCTGTCTCGGATGCCAACAACGGGAGTATAATACGCTACAAGAGCTTCTCGACTGACAAACCTGTAACCTGTTATATGTCGCAAAAACCCCTACCTGACTCATCTACGATAAGTGATTATCAGGTAATATCAATTTTTTATTCGAATAAATTTATAATATAAATTTGTAATAAGGCTCAATAAATTTAAAACAATTAAGAAACAGGGCTACACGAGCCAAAAATTCGTTAGAATATTAACTAACAGTAAATAAAGAACTTTATTTGTGTTAAAATATATTAAGTTTAATAAAAATTAAAGACAAAAATGAAAACAAACGTTTTAAAAACTAACAGAGGTCGAAACGTTTGTTTTTAATTGTTGTCTTTAATTTTTATTAAACTTAATATTTTAACACAAATGAAGTTCTTTATTTACGGTTAGTTAATATTCTAACGAATTTTTGGCTCGTAGCCCTGTTTCTTAATTGTTTTAAATTTATAATAAAATTTTCTATATATTATATATATCATATATACTTTATCAATAAATCTATACAATATATTCAATTTTATGATATTGCATTCTCTCTCTCTACTAATAGAAATCTCACATAAAAGTTGTTATTATTAAATCCATTTAGCTCGATTTAGACCGTTTAATTATTTAATTTGCATTGCAAAAAATGATCGAAATCTATTAATCTAATAAAAGAGTTACGGATTGTATGATTAAAATATTTATATAATCTTATTTAATTAATAAAATATTTTACTAATTGTTTATCATATGGGTAACAGATTTAAAGGGACTTTGCTATAGTGTATTATAATTGTGACAACTAAGTATTACGCACGAAGTTTCGAATCTTACGATTACAAATCAAGCTTCACGTAACGTTTTATTGCATACCAATAAATTTGCTTAGGTTTGCAACTCGTAAAAAATATTTCTCAAGTAACAGTAATATATATATTAATCGGCATGTCTAAATCATCACGTATTATAGCTTGTTTCAATGTTATTAACAATAAGATAATCGTTATTTTACTTTTATGTATTTACATATTTATTCTTATCGAACATTTTTAATTGCAGATATTATCCGCGATATTGCCTATTTATCGGTATTTCCAGATTTAAAAATTATTTTGCGACTTGAGGTTGTATAGGACTCGTAGAAGAGCATTTCACGTACACTCACGCCTACATGTCGATTTGATCGCTTCAAAGAAGCAGCCTCACTTGATTTGAACCTTTTGCAAGCGCCGCGCCGTTCCCCGAACACATTCGCTTAAACTTCAAATTTACTAAGAGTTAATCTCTTAAAAAAGAGAGAGTTTCTCTCTCTCTCTCTCTCTCTCTCTCTCTCTCTCTCTCTCTCTTCCCTTCTCCTCTCCTTCTTCCTTTCTTTCAATAAATATATTTTAAGTAAACACACCCCATCGAAAGATTTCACAAGTTCGATAAAGGGGATCATTCTTTTGTAACAATCACGTCAACTCATTTATGACGTCATTAAATTTTTACAAGAGACTCCGAAAATATCGTATTCATATTTTTATTTATAAGAATATAGTAAGGAAGAGAATGTCAAATACACATATAATATATAGTTAGGTGGAGATGCACTTGATTATATGTGAAAAAAATAGAGTACATAATTTCATAAAAAATGTATTACTTTTACTCGGAAAAGTTAATTTTATTTATCTAATTTTAATTAATTTTTTCTTAACAGCGACACAGATTGAAATATTTATTATATGCGTATCGTCATACGCATATAACTTTTAATCTTTGTTTTCAGAAGAGATATTCATCTGTGTATGCTATTTTCAATTGCGAATTTAATAATTGTGTACAATTTCTATGTATATAGAGTAATAAATTGCTTCTGACAAATAAACTATATGTGATATTATATAGTATATCCATCTCTTACAACTATTCTCGCCAATTACATGTAACATCTAATGGATTTTAATCACTTATATTGTTATTTATTTTTCGATCTCTTGCCGATCAGCCCGTATTGTCGATGCATAGATACACATATAAAAAGACACATATTGTTCAATTGAACTATACATTGCGACAATTACATTCATTTTGGTGAAAGTCGAAGGAGAACCGAGACGACCGTTTACCCTTGGTCTAGCTTTTAATGTCACGAGTAGGTGTCGATTGACTTTCGATAAGAGTTTTATCGACTCATTTTATCTTCGTATAAAATTGTCGTAAGGAGCAAAAGGAGATTATCGCTCATTTCATATATTTCAATTTCCTTTAGAGAGAATTAAGTGTCTTTTATTAGTTTTACGTATAGATAATATTTATTTCTATTAATCTTTTAAATGTATCTTTCTCTAGTTTATTCTATAATTTTGCAAAATAAAATGTTTCGTCTATTTCTCTATTACAACTTCTTTTACTTTGCTCATTTTTTTAGAGCTTGTATAATGATATTAAATATCGAACATTTAACAAAAAATAACAATTAATATAGGTAACATATTACAAACACGCGTAAATCTAGCTGCACTTTGCATACGAAAATGTTTCATTGATAAAAGTCAAATAATGCTTGGCGCTTTTTTGTACGTCTTAATACATATAGTTTTCTATATGTGCATATCCGAGAAACGATGAATCGAAGAAAGCGAAAAATAAATCCTCATAATTGTATTATACGGATTATTATGCACAAAAGATTATGCAAATATATATATATATATATATGTAAAAATATAATATGTATAATAAAGTATCTTATTGTGTATTGTGTTTTTTACAGTGCTGCCTTTGACGTTATCATATCGGATTATTTATATATAAAGAGCGCAATCATCAATTGTATTTAAAAGGTTTAATTAAAGATGATAAAAAATATCTATAGTTAGAGAATAAAAAAATTAATATTTATTTTTTTTATATTTTCTCTCGATGTACTTATTTTTATATGTATATGTAGTTAGCAGGATTTATTAATAAGACTAATCGCGCGAAAGCAACATAAAAGGAAGAGAGAGAGAGAGAGAGAGATTTAACAGATTATTCATCATCATATCTCAAGAGAGAAACATTGGTCGGTCTATATAATTTCGAGTAGACGAGCATGTACGGCCGATTAAGGTGGCGTTTCGCTGCACGCGGGTAGACTCGATGAACTTGAACTTGAGAAAAAATATGCGGGCATCGCCTTGAAGTTCTCTCCGTTGGCTGATGAGATCCGGTTGACTAAGCGGGAAAGAGGGGAACTGGAAACCAAAACAGGACTGACCGTATTGAGAAAATTATACTAGCAGAGGCCACGCGACGTCGACGATCTCGAACGAGTTTTGCTCTCCACCTCTCTTTCATGTTTGCTTTTATTTCCTTGATTACGTCGTGACATAAACCGCTTGAGACACTGGATCCTGTGTTAAGCGAATTAAATTTGTATAATATACATATGTATAGGTATGAGTGATTACTTTTTTTTGCTTTACTCTAAATCAAAAGGATCGTAAAATCGGAGAACTTGACAGATAAGATGTGTGTATATGTTTACTAGAAAATATTAAATAATCTCCATAAATTCTCAATATGCTTGTACATATACGAGTATATTATTATTTGATATCTAATAATAATAATTTATTACATGTACCTATATGTGCAGATAGCTAAAATTAATAATATCGTTAAATATTTTACAATATTTCAAATAAATTAATTAATATGGTTTCTTACAGATGAAGAAAGCTTTATCTGTAGATCATGGAGAAAAAAGGGAAAATCTTTCCAGAAAGATGTATATAAATTTTAATAATACACACACACACACACACACACACACACACACACACATATGGATTATAAATAAAGAATACGATAAAAATTTAGAGGGAAAAATTGGATTTATTGAAAGTATTACAAATACTTGACATATAATCACGAGGTAACATTTGAATTGTCAATCGATCGTTTTTGCCATAAAAATTTGCGGTAGAGATCCAAACAAGCATCGAGGTTGGTTCGCAATGCAGGATTAGAGTAGAACTGGTGCGGAATAGGCAGCATATCCTGCGTATGCAGCTGCAGGTGCAATGGCGTGAGTGCTGTAAGCTGCTAGAGGCGACGCGGCGTAGGCGATCGGAGCCAGTGGAGCTGCCGCTGCTATCGCGGGAGCTGCGGCGAGTGGAGCTGCGGCGAGCGTGTTGTAATTTCTAGCTACCACTTGGCTGCTACTGGCTGTCACGATGGGCGCTGGAATTGCCGCTGCAATTGCCGCAGGTGCTGCTAAAACCGCTCCTGGCGCAGGTGCAGGGGCAGCATAAACGATAGTTAGGAGAACGGAGAGAAGGCACTAAAAAAACCAATTAATTCCCATTATAATCTCGTGATACGATGTAGTGCAAAACAGAAAAAAAATAAGATTGAAATGCAGAAAAAAACGCATTAATGCCGACAAACGTATTTGTCAATAACACGAGCATTGTTACACACACACATCTTTTATTACATTTTATAAAAAATATTTCTAAGATATTCAGATAAATAAAATCAGTATTTTGCAAAGAATTAGAAAACAATAGTGCTTCCAAGTTTTACATGAGCACGTACTTATATTATACGTGCTTGCAAAGAATGTAAAATAATAATAATAATAATAAAATGAACGCAATTATATAAAACGCTTATTAGAATAGAGCGTTACAATCTTCGAAACTCACCAGCTTGAACATGTTGAACGATTTAATAGATCGAGACTGCTATACTCGAAGCGATGAAAGAAAGGGTTCTGCTTTCCGATCGAAAAAGCAAAAGCCTTTATAGTGCTTTGTTCGACCCCCAACTGACACATCGTCAAGGCCAACGGTTCCTCTACCTCCTGGTTAACGAGCAATGAGCATCGCGTCTCGGACCGAGCCTCTTAGCACAACTCTCTCTCTCTCTCTCTCTCTTACGAGCACGACGAGCATCCTCAAGTGGCTTTCCTTTCAACGTCAAAATGTTTTCGTCATTGATTCGCAACATTTCAACGACCTTCGCGATTAATGGCTAGCGAAACAGTTAAACGGCAACGTTATTCCTATAGCATTGTTGCCTTTCTAAAAACAGCGCATTTATACGATTTCTTCCGTAATTTCTTGAAATTTCGATCACATCTTGAGATTATATTTTGATAGCTTAACATCTGATGAAGACGTATATATGGGTCTTGTGAGGACTATTTGCGAAAGTAAAATAATATTGTATAGTAATCGAGATTTATAGATCGATGGAACGGAACATGTATGTAGGTACGAATTCAAGAATTTACGATGGTCCACTAATTTTTGTGCTAATTTGATCGAACACATACGAATAGATCTGTTCGCTAATTGTCAGCCAACGCAGCCGTAAGTCAATCTGGATGCGTTCCACGTAATCATTTTCCCTGTCGTGCAACCTTGCCACACATCGTATTCGACCACGTACCTATATGGCAGGGAGGATTACATAACGATCCATTCCGCACCAGTCGCGTTTATGTAATTTTGATTGGGCAGATATATCTCGGATATATCGAGGAAAGTGCAACTTGTGCAGCCCATCGCATCGCATCGCTCGATTAGTGCTGTCATAAAAGATTTTTGATTATAAAAAAGATAAGATATATATATATATCTTTTTTTTGTCGCCACGTCGCGTCGCCTTATGCACTTAAAGAAAACGAACCAATTTTGAACCAAGCTTGAACAATGCAAAAATTTGTCAACATTTATACTCGTACTTTACAGTCTCTTCTCTACGTCGTATGTACTTGTATACAATTTACTTATACTGTATATATCATTCTAATCAAGCATTATCTTTCAATAAGCATCAATCTGATTAATTTCGAATGCCGCAACATTTATATATTAAAAATTAGTTGAGATTTGATCGATGGATTATTATATATACGATGATTCTCGAAATATTCTTGTTTCGCGCCCAAAGTCAATCGTGAATCTGGTCGCGATTTTAGCGTGACATTCTCTGGGTTACGCATCGATAATCTAGATACACGGCGATTTACGTAACGTGTCGTAGCTTCTTGAGCAAGTAGGCGCACGTACATACCCGAGGAAAGTATTACCTACATACGTACTACTCGAAAAACGCACATGACCAATATCGGACAGATGCTGAAATGAAAGCGATTGTCGCTGAGAATGATCGAATCAATCAAAATCACGTCTGTATAAATTACTAGCATATGTGAAATAAGGCTAGATAAGAATAGCGATATCAAATCTCTTTGGATTTTCGAGCCTATGTCGTACTGTATAGTTTCTTGTGTAGTACACACAGGTGATGACGCACGAATAGGGCAAGAAAAAGATGCGTGCATATCCGAAAGCCTTCATTACTTATTGAGCGAGTATATATATATATATATAAGTGCAGGCGGCAAAACTCGAATCTCGTCCAACCACATCGCAATCTCGTAACCTTGAAAGATATATATCCTGCTTCTGCAGATCTTTCTCGCCGCCATCAATTCGCCACGACATTACAAAAACAAATTGATCGTTTGCATATACATATCCGTTCGAGCTGGATTGCTGGACACAAGTCGCGAACGTTGATCCCAAGCTTTTTCTATCCCTTTGATCTCTTCACAAACGAAGCGCGCCGATCGGAAAAGAAATCCATTCGACAAAAGAACGTACGTGTACCTCTTTAAAATGTATTAACTTTATATAGACAGCAACAAATAAATGAATGAGTAATTTAAGTTCCTATACAATTTAAAAAGGAAACAAAAGTATAAAATTTAAAAGTTATAGATACGTCACATTTTTCGCCCAATTATATCAACACAATACAATCTTGTAAATTTTTCAGAGTAACATTCGGATTTGATAAACGTTCAAACGCCGCGATTGCAATTGTAACAGAGATTATTACGTGTCTATTTTGAGCAGAAAATAATTAATTATTCGATTAGATATTATATATATTATTATTATTGTTATTTGCGTATACCGCGTATGAGAAAAGAAAGTTAATTATAAAGCTCGCATTGTAGGACAATATATGTTCGTACATCAGGCTTGAGTAATAATGAAAATGCGGCATTCAAGTCCAGAAACGAAGATAGTATGTGTATATATACAAGTATATATATATATATATTTATATATACATATATTATTCCGGATGTGCCCTCGTGTGAGCGAGTTGTACAACAAATTGTCGATCACGGTGGGAGAGAGTCTTTGTTCTCGTAAGGGGAGGCACGATGTATAAAAGACACCGAAGTGATCGAGAATAAGTATCACAGAGTGAACGCAGTGAGACAATCATTTACGCAGCACACTCACAGCAGTTAAAAATGATGACCAAAATCTTTGTAAGTTAATAATTATCACAATACGCGCACTTTCCTCTGCTACAATTAAATATCTGTAAATAATACATATACACTTTTAATGCCTTCTGTATAACATATTTTATAGTAACAAACTAAAAGACAGAAATTAATCTTTCGATTAATTTGTTCATTCTTGATAAATTTATCACTGAATAGATGTACAAAAGATATTTTGTTCAAATATATATATATACACATTTTTTAATTATATACAACATATATATATATATATATATATTTTGATCGTCTCATTTACATCACATTATTTTTCAATATAATTTTCTATACTAAAAGCGTGATTTTAAAATTGTTTCTTAATGAGAGAGAGAGAGTTTATTAAAAATTTCTATGTTTTTGAAGGTTCTTATTGGCGCTCTCGTGGCAGTCTGTTCCGCCGGAGTGATTCCAGCGATTCCGGCAATTCCAGCGGCAGTACCCGCAGCTCTGACGGTTGGTACCTACGCCACGAGTTACAACGCACACGCCATTAATCATGCCATAGCCACTCCATACGTAGCGGCTGCAGCACCATTGGCTTATTCGGCTTATTCCACTCTGCCGGCGGCGGCTTATTCGGCTTATTCCGCTCCAATCATCGCCGGAAGACGCTAAAAACAGCTGGAAAAAAATTAAACCATACTGACCTCTGGGCTCTGTCCGTTAGATCTGACAAACACTAACTGGCAATTGATATCGCGACATACGATATCTAATTTTCTCCAGACCTTTCTTCTTTACATTATACAATTATGCATATACACACTAATTGCGATTTTTTATTTCATTTCATCAATTTTCCATCCTTCCATACGAATCCTAATTCTCTGCGGTAATTTTTCATCAAGTCTCGCAAAACGATTAATTTTTTATTGAAACTTAATTGTATGTACTTTTAAATTTACGCATACGTACATTTACATTAATTAAATTTACGTAGTAATTTTAAGTTGCATTATTATAGAGAATATCAGTTCAATCGCAAGGCGAAATTCAAAGAAAAAAAAAAATGCGCTCCTTATCTTTTATCTCTGTAGGGACTCTTCTGTAAAAAGGATACTTTTGTGAGAATGAAAGAAAATACATTTCTCTACTTTAATCATTGCCACATTCTATTAATATCAACTTACAATATTAATATCGATAAACCTGATACAAATATAGTCTGTGCCACATTTTGTACTCGTAAACATTTCTTTTGAATTTTTCTTTTTGTCATGTACACGCAAATATATATATATATATATATATTTATATCTTAATACAGATTTATATATCTCGTTTTTTTGTTGTCCTTACATTATGCACAATGTACAAATTATGATATAGGAGCATACTTTGTAATTATTAACAACTACAACGCTATAGTTACAGTTGTTAAGAATAACAAAATAAGCAAGCATTAAAAAAATGAAAACACAAACGTGAATTACATTAATATATAAATAAAAATCGATGATTAAAGTAAATATGAAATGGTAACTATTTTTAATGGCAGAAAAATCGTGAAAAAACCTACATAAAAAAGTTTAACAAATTATTCTTAGAGTCATCATGTAAAACTATCCGCGCGAGTGAAGCGTAGACAATCAAATAAAGATGGCAAAAGTGACAGAGACAACATTACGCGCGTTATCTCCCTTTAATCGCTACGTTCTGCTAAAAGTTGTGTGTATACAATATAACAATAAACGCCTTTCGATTTGGCACAAGAGTTACAATATTTTTAGATCTTTGGTTTCGATAAATGGTTAGAGAGAGAGAGAGAGAGAGAGAGTAAAATCCAGAAACCTGGAAGCGACACGAAAATTAATGTGTCTACACGCGAGCATTATAGATCGCCTTTATGCGCACATTGCGTGAAACATATCGATATATGTATGCGTGTACATACACACTACACATGACGCGCACGCACACGACACACACGCAAGCATTCGTCTCTTGAGAAATGTACTATGCATGTTCTTTTTAAGCGTAAATAATACCTAAAGTTGAAAAAACGTCATACTATTGAATCGAGTTCGTGTAAAATAGAACATGTAACGTTGAGTTTTATTTCTATAATGGAATACGTTTGTGTGTGTGTGGTGTGTCATTAATTTTTCTCGCTAGATTCGACGAGAAAGCGTAAGATTTTAAACAAAATTCAAACTTTGAATTTGCATTTACGATAAAATACATATATTTGAACAAATTATTCGCGATTACGGAAATATTTGTAACTTATAGCTAATTCGCCACGGCATAAGTAATGACTAATGCATAAGTAATGACTAGAATAAAAACAAACGTTACAATCATCCGTTATCACCATGCAGAGATACACTTATCTAGCTACCATATTAGGCATCTTTCTTAATAATTTCACATATTTTATAAATATCAGAGCATCCCAGATATAATACACAGAGCATATTTAACAATTTGTGTGTAGAAACGATATATATCTATACATTTCGAAACAATTTTATTATTCGCGTAGCAGACATTATTGAAATCTGTTTTTGTGGACAAAAATTCTAATTTATTTTTTCAATCTCTAAAATTGCATAATTTTTGCAAAAATAATGCTGCTCCGGGATGCTTTTGTTATCATCAAAGCCACGTTAAACGGAGTATTTCTTGATGGTCCGAAATAGAAGAATATAAGCTAAGAGAGGTAACAACTTTTTAAAATCTTAATTATCACGGACGTGGCATTGGATCACGACGTAATTTTGTTTTTTTTTTTCTTCTCTTCGCTTTTTCTTCACCGATTATCCTATAAACGATATACTCGTCATACATGTTCTGCATATACAGCTTATCGGAAAAGGGTAAACAGGATAAATAATTTAACAGCTATATAATTACGGATAAATGAAGTCCCCTCTATATCGATACTCCATCATGCTGGAATAGATTTTTCTTTCGTAAAATCTCTCGTGTGCTACCTGACTTTTTTTAAAAAAATAATATCTGTTCAGTGGATGTACCGAGACTATCGAGTACACTTTCATCGTATTAAATGACGATATTACGACCATCTGTTATAAGATATTAAGGATTGTTTTTTTTATTATTATTTCCTTATTATATTCACAAAAAGTTTTTTTCTTTTGCTAACTCTTTTAATCGCGCGCGCACGCGCGTATGTGTCAAAATGTACATTATCATCTCGATTTAAGTATTAAATTGATCACGAAAATAAGACATAACTTTGCATTACTCTTTATAATGCACAATGCTTGAAAATGGTAGTTCCCGCCTACGATGTAAAAATAATGCACAGTTAAATAATTAACAATCAGAAAATAAAATCGTTTAGAATAAAAGTTATTATAAAAGGAGTCAAAGACATCTACGATAAAAGTTGCTGAGAAGATGTTGACTATAAATTATTACTCGACATTCAAACCGTCACTGACGATCAATAATAACCGGGATAATGATGATATCCAGATCTCGGAGGATGATACGGAGCTGGACTCACGGGATAACTAGGATTGTATCCTGACAAGGGAGGTGGAGGTGGAGACAACATTCGACCTTCGGTGACGTCAGGTACTACGTGTGTCGTAGTCGAGCCGACGGGTTGTGAGCTAGTAATGACACGAGTACCAGATCCGTGCAGATGATGCGATCTAGAAAGACTTAGATCGACACTGTGTCTACCACCAGGAGTAAGATCCAAGCTAACCACTCGCACGACCTCGTTATGCGGATAAGGTGGTGGTGGTGGGGGTGGCGACATGGAATAACTGCCCGTTCTGCTAAGGTCCACGCTTTGTCGTTCGCCAATGTCGTACAAATGGTGATGATGATAGCGAGTATTTTGCATCTGGGCGCCAAAACTGTGGGGGTGAAAACCCCGAGCCGACATGTCTAAACCCTGAAGTTCACCACCACTATTAAGCACTAATGGCTCAAAATTGACTCTATCTCGGGTGAAATCTTGTTCGAGCGAGTCGTACTTGTAGGATGTCGAGAGATCCAGCTGCAATGCTTTTTCCTTCACAGACAAGCTAAGATTCTGCGCCACCGAGTCACCCTCATCGCTCGAGAGATTATCCGTTGGCACCTGATGATGATGCACGTCCTGATAGCGGTGATTCGGCGTAGCTGATGGCGATACCAAGTCTTCTTGCTGCATATGTATGTAATTCGGTGAAGAAACGCGTGGCATCTCCTCGTGATGCAAATACTGTTCGATATTGTGCGTTCGGGAAGTATTGATGTAGTCGATCGGTCGATGCAGATGATAATCTACGTGTAAGTGGCTAGGAGGAGTGTGCCGGTCGTCCGGAGTTGGTGCGGGCGACATTAGCTCCTCTTCTTGCTGTACGATATAGGAGTCTAGATGATTCGGCGATCGCGACTGCGGTATCGGTGACTGTAGCTGGCTCGAAATAGAGTAGAGATTGGTCTCACGATCATTGTCCTCCAAAATCGGACTGGATACTGTTCCTATGTCCCTCTCGGCGGCATCCAGAGCTGCCTCAACTAGCAAACTCGCATTCGCACTTTCCGTCCTACTACGGTATACGTTTAATCGCAACTTGTTGCTGTCTAACAAATTTGACGTTGTAGCACGTGAGACCGCTTTCTCGCTACTACCATCCTTTCTACCATCTTCAAAATCATAAATGTCGGAAGGTGGCGCGGCCACAGCCGGTAAATGAACAGCGATGTCGGACGTAGGCGGCGGATTGAATTCAGTGAGCCACTTTTTGCTTCCCTTACTCAACGTCCTCGATGTGTCATATAGATCAACTTCTGTCTGCTCGTTCTCCAACGTTGTCGCAAGTCCACTGGACAAGGATGCAGTTTGCGTAGCCGGAACACGAGGCTCTTGTTGCTCCGTCTTATACTTTGCCGTAGAATTGGTCTCACTTTGTAACGAATCCACAATGACGTTGTGAGTAGAACTTGTCATTACTGCTGCTGCTGTTGGCGCCGAAGCCAACACAGAGACCGAAATCGATATCGATATCGGCGCTGATGTGGTTGTTGAGTCTGATATTGACGATACCGGTGATGATATCGACATCGGCGGTGCTGATGTCGGTGCTGATGCTGGAGCTAGTATCGGTGCCGCCGGTACTGGTACCGATGCCTCGACTTTTAAACTGCTCTCCGAGCTACAGTCATCCAGAGATGGCAAACTGTTGCTATTGTCCTGCTATCATACAATACATAATAAAAGAAGAAATTTTGTTAAATATTATATATAGAACTATATCAATGATAGCTCACTTGTGAATTTCTTCTGCTGGAATGAATGATCCTTCCACAAGGCACATCCTCAACGAGGCCACCGCTGTACGCGTCGAAGGTGTACGCCACAGACCTCTCTATTTTGGGCATCATCGCCTCTGTAAGGCCGTGCACCTTCTTATAATGGAACTGTAGGCATTGTTTCGTAGTGAAAGCTGCCTTACAGCCGTTCTCTTTACACCTGGTGTGAAGAAGAAGAAAAGACCATACGTGTGAATCAGTGAAAAATCTCCGAATTTTAGTTGCACATTTCTGAGACGACGCCTACCTGTTTCCCTACTACTACTTTGGCGCTCACGTGACGCCTGTGCCTCAGGAACATCGTGATACGAAAGTATAAATGGGGAGGTATACCTTTTGGCAAATATTATTAAAATATTTTCCTTCCTAGACTTTACTCTCTCTTTTCATTTTTATAAATAATTAAAATAAATCTTTTATTATAACATATTATCTACAATAATATAATTATATAGCAATAATCACAATATGATAATGTGGACAATAGCTTTTCATATTATCGTTAAAGTACTGTTATTGATGCGTTTTTCTAAGTAATTTCTTTAGTAGATTTGTTTCACTCAAAAATAACAAAAAAGATGATTAAATATATGTGACTTGGTGTAAAATTAAATTCTATATTATAAAAAAGACATAAAATATCTTATTACTTTATACTTTATAGAAATATAGAATTTGATTTTGCCGAGTTATGTATTTGATCTTTTTTTTGGTTATTTTTTAAGTGAAATAAACCTATTGGAGAAATCACTGTATAAAAACCAATGAAAAACCAAAAGAAAGAATAATAAGTAAAAATAATATGCATAATTAAATCTTCTGAATCATTAATACAATTTTACTAAATATGTATTATACATCCACATTTATTAAAATAAAAATCGCGTAGAAAAAACAATATTTTAATATGTCGAAAGGTGTACTCCCATCATACTTTCTGTATCGCGACGCTCCTGAGACACAGCGTCACATGAGCGATCGGCGACTCAGCCGCCGAGTCTCGAATGGTAGTGGGGGAAACAGTAGGCGTCACCTAAAAAATCGGCTCGAAATTTTCAACTAATTCCGAGCACTGGTGTAAATAATACACTCTCATTATAAGAAAAATAATATAATAATTAAAGAACTCACCTAAATGGTTTCACACCGCTATGAGTCAGCATATGTATTTTCAAATTGCTTTTATTCTGAAACATTTTTCCACATCGATCGCATGTGGCCGCAGCAATAACATCTTTGTGATGTACTTCCTTCATATGCCGCTGTAGAGCTGCTCGAGAACCCAAGAGTTTCATGCATAACTTACATTGAAATTCCCTAAGAACTTCGGCCATATCTGCAAAAAAAACATATCGCATGTAAAATGCAAGAGAAATAAAAATAAAAATACACTGCATTGTGAATTAATTACACGCCATTACCACTGTGCATCCTCTTGATGTGTACTTTCAATTTTTGTGGCTGGCAAAATTTGCGGCCACAAAAATCGCATAACGGTCGCGCTCGATGCGGATTCTGTGAACATCCGTAAGTTCGGTGCATTTCTAAGTAATTCAGCCTTAAAAAGAACTTTTTACAATATTGACATTGGTATGCACCGCGACCCTCGTGCAACTCTGCTGCGTGTTTCATAATATTATCCTTGCCAAGCACTGTAGCACCGCAAACCTAAAAAATAATCTGTTTAAGAGCAGTCCATATTTTAGCAGTCATTTAAACATTATACACATATATATATATATATATAACGGTAGATGTATAAAATACCTTGCAATGATATTTTCTTATCGTTAAACTATAATTCATGTCGTGAAAAATGCAGCAATGCAATCGATAATATATTGAATGTGCGAAAATAAGATTACAACCTCCACAATCTGAAAGAGATGCAAACGATCATGAGTCTATGAGGGAAAGAGGGGGGGGGGGGGGGGGGGAAGAGAGAGATTATTAGTCTGACACAATCTATACACACTTACTCGTTTTATTGATTTTATTTTTTCTCGTCCACGTGGAAGATTGTGGCTCTACCCAATAAGTTAGCTCCATTCCTAATGCGATATTCTGAGTTGTAACAAAATATAATTGACCATGCTTCGAGATCACCGCAAGGCTTCTCTTCTCTTTCGTTTCAGCTGGTCTAACATATCGAATCCAATTGCTTTTCAGTGGATCCGTAGTACTGATATACGTACTCTTCCCATTATTATCTATCTAAAAAGAAAAATATTCATTCCCGCAATAATTACTTTTGCAATACAAATGTGTCTTGGCTAATATAAGATGACTAAAAATTTCAATGATAATCAAAATGATGATGATACCTCCCAAATATGGCGCATGGAGAAATCATCCGGAATGTCCATTTCTCTAACCGGTATGCCGATAAGTGGACCAAACTTAGTATACATTGGAACCGGGTTCCTGGCGTAGATGCCGAGACCGTGATCGGTATTTGCGATTTTCAATTCAAGGCAATCCGGTAGAGAATCTCTCGCGTATAGTGGTCGATCTATCTCTACTACCAACTGCTTCTCCTCCCTCTGCATCTTCGGTTTGGCTTTGCATTGTTCGTTGGACGTTAGAGATTCGTCATCTGACTCGAAGCCGTCGTATGCCAATCTACCATAACCCTCCGACATTGGATCCTCCGCGGTGATAGCTTTCATTATCTCCGAATTTTCCTTATGTCTACTCAACCACTTTTCGTAAGAGATGGTATCGGCTATCGCATATTGTGACGTCGTCAAAGGACACGCGTCCTGCAAATGACGACTGTTGCATTCCTGGCAAAGCTTGATTTTGATCGCGAGTCTTTGTGGCTCCGACGCCGACGCCGATGCCACATCGTCGGTGCTATCGATATCCCCCTCGGATGAGTCTTGACCGTTTTCTACACCCTTGTCATTTTGTGCGCTCCTTTCAGATCTTTCCGTCGTCGAAGATAGTAACTCGACCGCCTCCGATGGATATGCATTTGGTGCCTCCTCCTGTTTGACGATGCCATCTTGCGGCGCCTTTCGTACATCGTGATGTTTTTTGCTTTTGTGCTCGTTTGTATGCTTGTGCTTTTTTCGCCGGTGTTTAAACACCGTCGTTGTCGTCGTCGTCGTTGCCGCTTCATCCAAAACATTATTTTCGAAGAGATCCTTCTCTGGGATTTGTACATCATGACGCGGACGTTTCCGTCTCCTTTTCACCTTGCGCTCCTTCTCCGCGTCTTCGCAGTTCTTCGACGTATCGCAGAATGTTACGTCTTTGTGCGATTCCACGCAAGGCGTCAACTTGACCTCGTGTTCCTTCTCAGGTGCATCAGCAGAATGTGTCTCGATTCTCTGTTCTATTTCGTTGACACTGGGATGTAGTAAATATTTTACGTCCTTGTTCAAATCCTCGGTGTTGTATGTATGCTTCGGAAGAGGCGTTGTTGTATCGGCAAAATGCAGCTTAGTAATTACATTATTCTCTAAGGTATCCCTCGTCGAATCGCCAGGTACACCGATTACGTCTACCTCACACTTGGTGCCGCTGTTGCTTGTAGTACTATTGATATTTACATCGTTTCGAATTCTAATGCTATCTACGTGATCAGTCTTGGTCGTAAGGGGTTTAATGTCCTTTGTATCGATTTCCAAACTTCCTACATCTAATGTTAATTTAGGATCTAATTCACTGATTACAGTAATCTCGTGATTACTCGAATCTCTGTTCGCTGCCGAATTGTTTCGCAAATCTGCTGCATTACCACTAATACATTCGAATCTGTCTAGTCCAATAGAATCGCTATCTTGAATGCCGTTCTTCGAATGTCGCCGTTTTTTCCGCTTGTCTTTGCGATGCTTCGTCTTGTTCTTGTGGTGCTTTGACCTTGAACTACGTCGTAAGTGCAACTTGATTGTATCATCCAGCACCTCCGACACATTCTCGCTTATCGTACAGACAGAAGCATCGAGTCGAATCTTGTTTGATCCAGGATCTTGTTTTGTTGGACTCGTGCAAACAGGCTCCTCCTCTTTCTCATCTTCTTTATCTGAACTTTCAGTCTTGTCCGCTTCCTCATTCTGACCGCAACGCTCTTGATTCGTCTTCCAGTTCTCCGCTCCATTGCATTTACCCTGTTGCCTATGCAAGAGCACATAAAAAGATGTATCAGTCTGCGTTTCTTTGAATATCTCTAACATACATTTTATTTGCACAAATGTGTCAATCTTATTACATTAGGGTGACTAGACGTACTGTTTTTAACAAAATTGTCCCATTATTACAACTTTCTAATGAGACGCATATGCATATTTGGCACGTATTATTAACTACAACATTATTGAAACAGAATCTTTTACCGTTTGTTTTTGTCTATTATAGTCTATTATACATAATAATAATATCAACATTATTTGTTATATCACAATAAACTATTTAAAACTATTTGCTGCACCATCATTTTACTCTTATATTGACCCCCAGCATATCAAGTATATAACTGATTAAGCATATTTACAATTCTCCAACTCGCGTCGTTCATGTTCCATTTTTTCGTTTTGTAAATCTGGTCACTCTACATAAGTATATTAGAACAAATAAGAAATTAAGAGTACTGTTTATCCAAAAAATGATGGACATTTTATTCTCTAAAAAATATTATTGTGTAGAAAGGAATAAAATTTCAACCATAATGATTAATTCCCTGCGCGAAAAAAGTGAATGCCTTTAATGCTGTTTGTCCGCGATTTTTGAAACCGGTGCCTTCCGCAACGGGATATCGATTGATTTCGTTTCGCATCACCCTCCTCACCGACTATATGTATATCAATGTACATCGTCCCGCAAGATGGCGATTCGTCGGAACGCGTTCGGTGAGAGTAGGGGGGAAAGCACCGCACCGGGAGACTAAACTCATTGAACGCGGCTAAACGCGTGGTGGCAGCTAGGCATAGCTAGGTGAGTTGAGGTGAGCTAGACAGGCTATGTCTAGCACTGAGAGCAAAAGCTGATCCTGAACTAGACTTTGTCGGACACGTGATAGACGTGACTCGGCAATACGATGCAGCAGTCCATTGGCGTTTTCATTGGTGTCGTCAACCTGCTGGTTAGGGCAAGAAAACGTACCTAGTTAACCTAGTAGTAGCGGTGTTGCTGCTAATGGTGGTGGTGGCATTAGACTCTGCGAGGTCCAGCAAGTACACCGCGACATCCTCGTCCGTCGTGAGACCTAGACGTTTTTTCAGTAACAGCCAACGCTTACTATTGGTCACACCGATATGCACGCTGCGAAAATGCCTCGCTGCCACCACTTCCGAGACGATCGTCGTCGTCGCCGCCGTCGTCGCCGCCGCACCAGGCGCCAATTGTCGCTGGGTACTCGTCGTGTTCCCCAACTCCCTCACATGCCGCGTGCCCTTCTTCGGCATAACTAGTCAACTACATCGTAACGACGAAGCTTGGAAAATTCGGAAAGAAAACTCCGCGAAAGAAGTAAAGGACACCTCCACCGCGCCGCGCCGCGTCCGAGAGGACGCGCACCGATATTATCCTATCCTCTTTATGCTCACCGCCGCCTGCCACCACCGCCACGGCCGCCCACTCCACCCACCCTGTCATCTCACTCTCGTACACGCTCGCCCTCTCCCTTTCTCTTCCATTCTACTTTATCGATCTCACGCGAGATGCAACGCGCAGCGCTCCCCCCGCCAATCCCATCCGCCGATTTTTACTGGCTTTTGCGGGCTTTTACGACCGCCAACCGCGACGTTATATTACGTTATACAACTTGCTACGCTTACACTGTCTGATTGCTTTGCTCTCAGTCTCGACGCGTGAAAAAAAATCTTGTCTCTATGAGCGTTTTCATGTGATACCGCCATTGATTGGACGGAGAGATTAATCACGAGAGCGAAGTAACGATTATGATGATCGCGTTGGCAAGTTTTTCCTGCTTTTTGCATACGTGTTGTCCCACTCCTGGGGCGTCGATTTCTCAGTCTCTTACTGACATTAGAACGAAAAAGCTAAGGAGTCGATACTCCTTCTTCCTAATACTCCGTGACCTACACAAATGCAATTACGTGATCGCTCTCGTGATTACATGTCATTACATGTGCTCGATCGATATATTTCTATTTTGTTGGTATCCCTGCGTGTATAAAGCAGTACTGAGCAGTACGCAACTGTCTCGATCAGGTGGTGAGACACGTCGTCACACGTCGTCGAGACACGCGGACGAGATGTCACGCAGGGCGATCAAGGCGATCAATTGGTCGGCACTTGCCGAAAAAATTCCAGAAACGGAAAAAACTGCATTCGCCTCTTTCAAAGCTAAATCTGATCAGTACTTGCGACGGTTAGTAAATATCCCCTTCTTCGATTCATGTCGCACACAAGTCGTTATATAATACACACGTAGACCTCTATATATCTCCGATATAATTCAATGTTTTTTTTAGTTCAATATGTACATCCTGCGGAAAAGAATTTATTATTTTAGATGAAAGATTTTCTCTAACTTGCCGAGATTAATTAAATGTACTATCTGTGTACACAAGCACTGGCCCCCTTGTTGGAGTATAACCTCACATTAACTTTGTGTGCCATTCCATATCTATTAAAACATTGAGACATGTTATATTAGTCGTGCATGTAGCTTTTTATAAAATTTTTAGAAAAATATTTTATTCAAAAATCACATTTTTACAATATAAAAACATGTCTCTTGATGTTGCAATTTGCACGACATTAGAAAATATTATAAAGATTGTGTAAGAAGAATATACACAAATAAATATATGATGCTATACATATATTTTTTTATTTCTTTCTCTGTATTTACAGAATGAACGCGAATCCAGAAGCTCCTCCAAAAATCGATTGGACGTATTATAAGAAGAATATTCCGATATCTGGATTAGTTGATAAATTTCAAAAGGAATACGAATCTGTCAAAGTACCATATCCAGTGGATAAATATACCTCTGAGATTGAAACGGAAGAAAAGGAAATGGTACAGCATTTACATTATAATTATAAAATTTACTTTGCATTTTGTTAGAACTCAAGTTCTAAATTGAGGGTACATTGTAGCATGTCAAAATCGAGGAATTTATTGCCGAGTCGAATCAACGCATCACTACTGCCAACAAGGAAATCGATAGAGTGAAAAATTTATTGCCATTCTCTGAAATGACGATGGAAGATTTTCGTGACGCTTATCCGGAATTAGCTTTCAATCCTGATAAACCTACAGTTTGGCCGCATATACCTGAAGTACAGCCAGAGAATGACCCAGGACCACCTGCAGAGCATTAATACTTTGTAATGCGTTCAAATGTGAAGCGTAGTCATATTCTTTTTAGCATATGATTTTGGACTGCGTACAAAGTCGGAAAAAAATTATCCTTTATTTGGGGTTACTCTGTCATATGTATTCAAAAATATATAAGTTTAACTGCATAATTGAGACATATGTGTAAATGCTATCATTTTATATCCTTTTGTAGATTACATATATTATTTTGGTGTATATACAAAATATAGATATATTTTTTTTAACGTAATCAAAAAGATCCTTTAGTAAATAAATCATCATATCAACGATCGATAAAATTAGATAAATTGTTAACGTAAATAATAATTTTATACATTTATATATTAATCATCTATCGAATTGAAAATTATCATTTTTGTCAGTTTTTATATTATGTTTATTTTTGCTCATTTCGTATTTCTCTAACCATTTTGTTTTCCTTATACAGAATAAAAATTCCTTCAAAATAAAAGGAAAAACAGAAATAGCTTTGGAAAGCTATACAAACCTGTGTAAAGATTCCAAAAAAAAAAAAAAAAAAAGAAAAAATACAGTTTCCTGTTCCCTACCATGTATGTAGGTTATAATTCATCACATAAAAATAAATAATATACATAATTTTAACGTTATCATTCGAGTTTGATTATTATCAATAGAAATAATAACAGCAGAGAAAAAATTATAATTTTTCGGTAATATACATCTGTGTTATTATAACATTGAAAGTATCCTTACTTATTTATGCAACATTTATATAATAAAAACTCATTAATTTAATTATGTATTATAAAATATTTATGTTCGCAAAGTTGTTGTGTTCGTTTTGTAAAACGCGAAACCATAACAGCGGATTGCTCCTGATTGGTTGCGCAGTTACGCAATACGCGGCAAGTATGTGACTCCAACCTAATTCGGAACGCACCCCTAGTGTATATATTTGGAACTGTGCATGCGCTGTTCAATAGATCTCTAATTTAAAACGTTGGTAAATAAAAAACTTCCTATGTAATCCTTTTGGTTAACGTTCAATTTTGTTTACTCCATTTGTTCGTTTGTGGAATGCATAGACTTGAAATTCATTGAAATCACAACGGTAAAACGAGGCAAAATATCAGATCAAGTATCATTGACAAGAAAACGAAGGTAATCGCACGTGAGAAAGTAAAGGTATTTTCTCATGCTCTCGACCCCCCAATTTTTCGTCAAAACGGTCAAAATTTGATCATTTTCAACCACGTGGCTTATTTTGATTTAAATGTGCATCGAGCGTCAGCATGAAATTTTACTGAAACGAAACTCTCTAGAAGGAACACGTATGTACATCTACTACGTAACAATATATGTATGTATGTGATGGCGTGATTGGTGTACACACGAATGTGAATATGTGAGTGCTCTAGCTAGAGAGAGAGAAGAGATAAAAATCCAAGAAAGTTGACGATGGACGAACATTGAATGTGTCCTCTATCTCATAACCTTCAATTTTGCATTTTCGTACTTGTATCTTTGCAAGACGATACGAAGCGACAAATTTACTGGTCCTATTCTGCACAGCTGATCGTTCATTTACACAAGATTTGCCCGAGATCGGTGAGAAATGATTTTTCGTATGCGCCTATCTACTAAACCTAAATGCTCTGCTAAGAGTTTCAGCAGTGAGGAGAAGGAGGGTAACATTATCAGCAACAGATGCTGTTTGCGCGAAAGATACGTCAACACTGTACAATCGAGAACACGATTAATGTTCTTTTAATTTGCTATCATTCATGGAGTTAGCGACGTTCCATGTGGTTTCACGGATTTTATGATTTTTAGACAATTGTAGGATTGCATGCTTAATCGCTACGAGAAAAAAAAAATTGAAATTGATGACACAAGTTGCTCACTATGCTACAAAATCTTCCCAGATAATCTTAATTTTGAGAGATACTTGTTTGATTTTGTGAGGCAAAAACCGAAATAATACCCAAGTGAAAGAATATTTAGAATTGTATTGATAACTTAACATATTTACTTCATATACATATAATTAAAAATTTTGAATCACTTTGTACTTTACCTTATATAATTGTCTCTTGCATCGGTATTTAATCTGTGTTGATGAATACAGAAAAAAGATTCTTGACCGAAAAGAAACTTCTTATACATTATATGCAAGAATTAAATAAGACATACAATTCTTGTCGTTACTAATAACTTTTAATCTATACTTTTTAATCTATAATGTTTATCTTGATTTATAATTATATATGGGCAATTTCAAAATTAATGATCTTTTTTTAGATAACCACAGGTTACACATTTATTAAGTGTGGGTCATGCAGACCACTTGTAGAGTAATGTAATGAATAGCTGTGGGAACTCTAATACTAGCACGAGGCTACGTGGTTCCAAGTGTGCTGAGACTCCAGACGAGTCTATAAATCACGGAGGAGAAATTGAGAGAGAAGACGGTGGTGTGATAAGTGGTTATAGTGTAAACGATCTTATACCACGCAGCACCCTGGTCATTTGTCAGCGAAACTCCAACTACTCTTCCGATTACGGTTTTGCAAGATTTAAGCCAAGGTATTCTTTATTCCAAATTTACTAATTCCAATTTGTCTCTTGTCATGATTTCTCTAGTAAATTAATATTAAGGTAATTAAAAAGAAATACTTTGCAACAGACTTAGCAGTGTTCCAAGAAATGAATTTCGAATGGCGCGTGGCGGTAGCTCTGCAGATCGTGGTACTAGGGGTGGAACACGTGGGAGGGCCTTTAAAAAGATCCTCAATGATCGTGAATCAAACTCAGAGTCCAGCTATCACTCTACATCTAGATCCAAGTTTCAAGAATCGTTGAAAAATCATGAGAACGCGCAGGGTAAATACTATGATGATAAAAGAATAAATGGTAATTTATTGCATTTATACGTGTAATATTTGTGCCTGTTCTGCTGGAGTTTTGTTCTCTAAAGAGATCTCTCTGGTGTTTTCAGAGGACTCGAGAATTTCTAAGCTTTTGCGGCGATTATGTCGCGAAGATGATTATGATCATCTCATGGTACTTTGCAAGCAAGTGCAAGAAAGTATCGTCGCACCTGAAAATCAACGATACATACGACGGAACTTGGAAACTATCTGTGAAAGTCTGTTAGACTTTTTGCACTCTGGTCCTGGTCAGGAAGCAAAGCAGCAGGTTGCAAAGTGTTTGGGTCGAATTGGATATGTGGTGGAACAAGATTTTAAAAGGTATGTGCATAATCGAGCACACTATAAATGTATGTGTATCTATTCTGCATCTCTTTATTCCTCTGACGTTCCTAAAACGCGTGTGATACGAAAACGATCACAAAATTTCTTTTTTTCTTCGTGTACGTTTCTAGATATATGGACTGGATCTTTAATAAATATTCATTGGAGCATAAAGATGATGTGAAATGCCTGTTAATGAAGTCACTTATGGAGACACTTAAAATGGATTCTGAAATATCGAAATTGAAAGAATTCTCCATGGTAAATAGAAACATCTATATGTGTATTAAAAATCTCGATAACTTACGTTTGCTTTTGTCACAACACTGATAAATTTTTCATATTTGCATTACAGCCAATGATGTCCCAATTACAATCAGTATTAGAGAACGTTGACAGAGCAGACTTATTGGTAGCAACTGTGGATGCTATATTACTCATCATAGATTCTTATCCAGAGACGTTCACGAACCACTTTCGCGATACCGTGGACATACTTGTTGGTTGGCACATTGATTCCACGCAACAAAAGTCAGTTGTCCTTTACGCGAGTCGATGTTTGCAAAAGTTGCGCTCATTCTGGATTGCGGATCTGCAGTTCACTTTAACGTTACTAGGGCAATTTTTGGAGGATATGGAAAGCTACGACGAAGAATTAAATTTGCCCGAATCCGGTCGTACTTCGCCCGGCGATGATGGATCTCCGACACCGAGGGAATGCATTCTGCGAATTACGTCGTTAATATCAGTCTTTAATACGGTAACGAAGAGCATAGCTGAGCATCTGAATCCAAATCTTGCACCCAACGTGCAATGGTCTTTCCTAACGAATTGTCTATCGAAAATGCTAAAGACCGTTGTCAAAGCGATCGAATTGGAAGAAGAGAATGACATTTGGCTCAAAATATCCAATAATACGGAAAACTTGATCAGATATGTAAGAAACGTGAGTTCGTCGCAGGAACATGTCGAGACACTTTCCAAACATTTTAGTCAAGACGACATTACTGAGGAAAATCTTATTAAGATGATCAAGTCATTGACTGTAAATAAGAAAAATGATAAGAAGAATTTTAAGATAGCTTCTGACAAGGGAAATGTTCTATCCAGGGAGAAAGGGCAATTGTTAATGAATGTAATGCGATCGATCGCGGAACCAAGAGTCAAGCAAATTGAAAACTTATCGGAAGAAAAGGAGGAATTGATCGTAGTTGCGAACGAATGCGCCTTCTTGCTCCTTGGTTATCTTCAGAGTCGTGTAACAAAGAATCACGAGCTTCTCTATAAGTTTATCGATCTTCAGTTACAAAGGGTTAACATCTTTTGGGACGATACCATTATTTCTATGTTGAGCATTATATCAAAAATAATAAAGGAGGTATCTGCGAACCTGCCATTGGAATTGGTGCACACGTTACTTGGCAAGAATTCGATGCTGTTGAAATTAAGATTCCGAAATTCCATTACAATTCAAAACGCGAGTTTGGGCGTATATCACAGTCTTCTAAGCCTAAAGAATATTCCATTATTACAGGAATCTTATCGCTACATATTGGCGGATTTAGAGATCGCTTATAAACTTATACTACCTGATATAGACGTCTTGGTTGCAGACAATCCGTTAAACGATTTGCAGTATGCGAAGAGCGACGTGGAGATTGTAGTTACGTTCGTACTACGTGCACTTTCGGACATAGGTGAGCAGATACACGCCGCTATAATCACAGTCGGTATGACTAAGAAAACGTATATATAATACGCGCTCTTACATCTTTCCCCCCCCCCCCCCCTCCTCGGTTTTTTTTTTTTTTCCAGCAAATGCAAGTAACTCGATTATCGGAATGTGGGCTTTAAAGCCCAGTATCTTGGAACTTCTCGCAGTCAAGTTAAAACCATACGATACCACACTGTCTACGACGAGTCCGTTTTTGCAGTATAATATTCTGTATCTGCTCTATGCGCATTGTTCCAGGTAGAATGAAATTCTTTACTCCTAATACTCTCTCTTTCGATAGTATAACGAATAAGTATAGAATTTTAACGTGTGTGTCGATTTGTGTGTGTGCGTGTGTGTATGTTAACAGGTACAATCACTTCGTTTCAAGCTCCAGCTTGATAACAGGTGCTACCGCATCTCGCCCGATGGATATGTTTCCCGGGACTTTGGATGTACCAACTACGTCACCAGCCAGCGGCCATTTGTCTATAATTCTCAATTTGATAGCAAAGACATATAACAAAGATACGCCCGCATGCACTTTGCTCCTTTTGTCCACCTGGTTGCAAGAGATTTGCGTACAATCTGAAAAATATATTGGTATCTTGAGCGAAACTCAGGAATGCCAAAGTATCATCGCGAGTTTAGTCAATTGTGGCGCCACGACGAATGACGATGTTGCGAGCGCGGCATGCAATCTCTTTGAAATGTTAATGACCGCAAAAGATGTGGTATGGAAGCAAGAGACCTATTTGAGTATCGTGGATCTAGCGACTTTGCATTTGACTTCGTGCAACAAAACGATCCGCGAAAAATACGGCGCGCTACTAATGTGTATGCCCATTAACATTGTTTTATCAAAATTGAATAAACAGCATTTATTCTCAGACACCAAGGTAAGTGTAGTCTTTCTAAATGGAGCACCGAGAAACTTGTCGGATAGATATCTTTTTCTCATTTCATATTTGAACGTTGTGTTGACTGTTGTGTGGTGTAGAAGGTGCGAGAGATCGTGACTTATTCGACAGAATCGTTGATTCTCGCTCAAAGGCTGCACATGCGAAGTAACAACAACGGGGAATTGTTGGCGCAACATTTCAAAACGTACATGGCGTTTCTACTGCAAGAACATTATCTCGACGAATCCGGATTATCGGAAATATTTACTTTGTGTTGGCCAGCTGTGTAAGTACTTTTCACTTGAGATTGTTTTTTTTTTTTTTTTTTTTTTTTTGGCGAAACACGGTGATAATCATACGAAACATTTTTCTGTGCAGATCAGAGAACGGAACTACAGCGAGGATGTATGATTTGGCGTTGGCAAATTGTTCGTTTCTGTTTTTCTGGAGCGGTTTTGAAGCGGCGCAACATTGTGTCCTCAACAAGCTGCGCACTTCTCTGGGGAAGCCACAGGAAACATTCACGTCGATCGAGAGTGCTCTGAAGATTCTAGCTCGAGAGATATCGTGCCACAACCTGGACGTGATTAAGAAGCAGGGATTAGTAGAGAGGCAGGAATTAGATCGAATCTTGCACGAGCACACGCGAGTGCGACTCTTTGTCGAGTTCCTAGAACATCTAGAAAGGATGATTCACAATGCGGCCGATGGTTGCGCGATGGCGCTGTTACCATTGTCAAAACCGGTACGAACCTTCTTCCATACGAATAAGTCGACGTGCAAGGAATGGCTGAATCGTATACGATTGGCCTTATGCGTAGTCTCGTTGCACTCCGGCCTGGCGACGAGTGCGCTGCGAAACGGTCAGAGATTACTAGAGGATTTGAACAATGCCGATAATACCCAAGGTATCGAATTTGAAAGGGCAACGTTGTGGACTACACAGGCGATGGTTGCGCTCGGCGAAGCGGAGGCGTTGCAGGGGCTCTACGTTTACACCAAGAGCAAGGACAGACAGTTCTCGTGGCTGAAAGCAGCGATGGAGGAAGCCGCTGGGCGTTACGAGTCAGCAGCGGATGCCTACAAGCAGATCATCGATGAACACGATTGTGTTAAAATAAACGACGATGAAAGCAGCAGAACCACGAGCAGACTCGAGAGCGACAGTCAAGTGCTAGGCTTCTGCATGCAAAGACTTTCCAATTGTTATAAAGCGGTCAGTGACTGGTCCGGGTTAGTGGAATGGAAATCACGTGAGACCGAAATGTTGACGCAAGACGATTATGCCGCCCTGAGGAAACAAATCGCAGAAAATATCGTTCCGCAGCAGGCGGATTGTTTGAAAAAGTTTGAGGAGGGTAAATTGATCTCCTTGGACGAGTTGTCGAATTGGAATCTACTGGAGAAGAAAAGTAATTGGAGTTGCGCGAAAACGCTGATTGCGTGCAGCAACAGTTTGACAAACGTTGCGCTAAGAATTCGCCTTAATGAATTCGACGATTCGTTTGACGATAGTATCATCGAGAGATGCCAAAAGGTTGCGGCCAAGGTGATGCAGGACGGATTGCGGAATGTGCCGTCAGAGTATCTCAGTGACGCTATACTGCTCCAGTATTCTGCAACGGGGCTGAAAAACATCGCGCGCGGCAAGAAGGACAAGAACGTTTTCGATTTATACAAGGTTGACAAAGTGAATAATATCAATTCGAACATTTTGACGCAAGTCTTGTGGTGGTCCGAGTATCTGGATCAAGCGTGCGACAGCGGCTCGACGGAGGTGGATAGTCTACGATTACACGTTGTCAGAACGGCCAGGAAAGAGGGCAACTTTAATTTGGCAAAACGAGAGATGGTCAAATACTTGAAATCGGAGCAAGACTTGATTCGACTGGAGAATCCAACCGCTTGCACTTTTACCGAGATCACAAGCGGCATGCTGAACGGGCCTGTCCATGTAAAATGGACTAAGAGTAGTATGCGTGCATTCAGAGAATTGTCAAAATTATTATATGACATGGAGAATACGAGCGAGGCTTTGAGGATGTGTTGCGTGACCGCGTTGGGAATCTCGCAAGCGATCGTCAGTGGTGAGCAGTCTACCGATTTACGGGAAACGGGAACCAAGCTCTTGCTTACCCTGGGTAAATGGATACAACAGGACTCAAACGTGAACGAGAATCCTCAATTGGAGGAATTGCTCCGGTTCGAAGCCAAGCACAACGACGGCTTGATGGACAAACTGTTTGGCGAGACGATCGATCTGATTCCTACATCGGACATGATAATCGGTAAACTGATGCAACTTGGCGTGAATCAATGTCCTGATCTGCCGCGTGCCTGGTCCAGTTTTGCCGCTTGGTGTTATAAGTGGGGCCGGAAAATTGTGGACAACTCCAACTCTGGTCAATTGACGGATACTGACCGGATAAATATACAGTCGTTACTGCCGATGGATATAGTCGAAACTGATCTCAACGCCATTTTCTCTATACTAAGCCAGAACAAAACCATACCTGAGGACGAGGGCGATATCGACATAAATGACATTAACACATCCGATATGATAGAGAATCAACTGAGGAACGTGTCGGTCTTAAGCCACGCCGGCAACGAACATCTTTATGGTATGCTGGTTGACATCTGGCGACAGGCGCAGAAAAGGATCTATTCGTATTACGAGCTTTCGGCGAACGCCTACTTCAAATATTTGCAATTAGCGAATAATGACAGTAATGAGTGCGACACCATCACAGCAACGTTGAGATTACTAAGACTCGTGGTGAAGCACGCTCTGGAGTTGCAGAATGTCCTCGAAGCTGGCCTCTCGACAACGCCGACCGCACCATGGAAAGAGATTATACCGCAGTTGTTTTCGAGACTCAGTCATCCCGAGGCGTACGTGAGGACTCAGGTATCCGAGCTGTTGTGTCGAGTGGCGGAGAATTCACCGCATTTGATCACGTTCCCGGCCGTGGTGGGTGCAGTATCCGGCCAGAAAAAGATGTACGACAAGGTCGTTTACGAAAAGCCCGATGACAACGATAGCTCGCAGAATGATGTAGATTTGAACGCTGCCATGGAGGAACAAGAGCAGAAAGAAAAAGACGAAAACGGGCAGCAGCAGGATGAGGAGGAAGAGGAGGAGGAGGACGAGGAGGAGGACGAGGACGACGACGATGGCGATGACGACGACGATGACGATGACGATGACGACGACGACGACGACGACGACGATGAGGAAGAAGAGCAAGAGGAAGGGGAGGAAGAGGAGGATGAAGAGAAAATAGCAGCGGAAGCAATTGCATATAACGACGAACATGAAAGTTTCATGGATTCCTACTTCTCACAGTTGGTCGATTGTCTCTCGAGCCGCATACAGGATTCGGTGATTCAAGTGAAAGTGCTAGTGAAGGAGCTCAGACGAATCACATTGTTGTGGGACGAACTGTGGTTGGCAACCTTGTGCCAACATCATACCGAGATTACCAAACGATTCGAGCAGCTAGAGATTGAGATTCAGCGCGTGCAGGATAACATCTGGCTTACACTCGAAGAGAAGGATAAATTGATCGCGGAGAAGCATAGGATTATTTTGAAACCGATTACGTTTATATTAGAGAATCTACTATCTATGACGTCCGTACCTGCCGAAACGCCGCATGAGAAGACCTTTCAGGAGAAGTTTGGTGCTTCTATAGAAGAGGTAATAAATCGATTGAACAATCCTAAGAATCCAGCAAAGCCTCAAATAGCCAGTTTGGCCTTGAAACACTTGGAAAGCAAGTTAGCGCAACGCGTGCACCGACGAGCGGCTTACTCTCTGTCAATGACGGACATCAGTCCCATTCTGGCCAATCTGAAGGACACCCGTATCGCCATGCCGGGCGTCGCTGCTGTCGACAACAGGATCATTACCATTATGTCAGTGGACAATAATGTTCAGATTCTACCAACGAAAACAAAGCCGAAAAAATTGATATTCCATGGGTCCGACGGTCATGTTTATACGTATTTGTTCAAGGGACTAGAGGATTTGCATCTAGACGAGAGAATAATGCAATTTCTGAGTATATGTAACACCATGATGTCAAAAAATAGCGATACCAAGGTCTATAGGGCGCGGCACTATTCAGTGATCCCGTTGGGTCCCAGATCCGGTCTCATTCAGTGGGTCGACGGCGTTACGCCACTGTTTATACTTTACAAGCGATGGCAGCAACGTGAATGCGCCGTGATCAGCAAGACCGGTGGTGGCAATTCAGCGATTATGCGACCGTCGGAACTATTTTACAACAAGTTGACGCCGTTGTTGAAAGAGTGTGGGATTGGCTTGGAGAACCGAAAGGAGTGGCCTATTCATGTGCTGAAAAAAGTTTTGGAGGAATTGATGAGGGAGACTCCGAAGGATCTGCTGGCAAAGTTAGTTGTTATAAAAATTCTCCCTCCCCTCCCCTCCCCCCCCCCACATACTCACATCTTCCCTTTCCTAATATGCATTGCAGAGAGATCTGGTGTAACAGTATCAACGCCGGCAGCTGGTGGCAAGCTACCAAGAACTACTCATACTCCGTTGCGGTAATGTCCATCATTGGCTACATCATAGGTTTAGGCGATAGGCATTTGGACAATGTCCTCGTTGACCTTAACACCGGCGAAGTTGTACACATTGATTACAATGTCTGCTTCGAGAAAGGAAAAACTCTACGTGTCCCGGAAAAGGTGCCGTTCCGCATGACGCCGAATATTAAAACGGCTTTAGGAGTAACCGGAGTCGAGGTAGGTCTTCTGATAACCTTTTCGAGAGAATCTTTCTCGATAAAGTGAAGAAATGTATAGTTGGTATATTCTAATTATAGTAAAGGTCTAATTATACGATTACGAAATTTTAATAATCTCGGGAAATTGTATCGATTTTGAATAACACTTTCGAAACGTTTCGATTTCGCGCCACAGACTTTCGTGTTTACAATTCTTTATACGTATAGTCGTTATATAAATATAAATGATCTTTATTTTAATATATTTTCAATTGAGAGAGAGAGAGAGGGGGGGGGGGGGGGGGG
>NW_017279708.1:1392644-1404444 GCF_001594065.2 Cyphomyrmex costatus
GGGGGGGGGGAGGAGACGTATAAATTGAAGGAAAATGAAATAATTTACAATTTGTTCTTTTCTATTAGATAGCTTTTAGTTAAACGAGATGAATGAAATTTAAAAAATCGTGTTTTCTGTTCCGTTTTCTTCTGCGTGATCAGATTGGATATCGGGTGAACGTTTATGCGAGTTATTGTTCCTTCCTGTATTTGCATGGTGATCGTCTTGTACATTCGCCTGGTTTTTTAATTTGCATTGTTTTTCCAAGTACATTTTGAAACTTGAGTTCAAATTGTCATTGGGCGATTTGAAATGTAAAATCTTTTGAAAGGCTTTACGAAAGTTGGTGTTTTTCCACGCGTATATGAAGGGATTCATTCCGCTGTTAGCGGTGGCCAATGCGAACGTAGATTTGTACCAAATCGTCATTGACTTTGTTTTCCAACCAAAGGTTCGCATGCAAACTATGATAAAATAAGGAAACCAACAGATTGAAAAACAGCCCAATATCAGCAGTACCACCTAATCCGATAACATCATTGTCATTATTATCACTCGTTAATCGAACTACGCTTGTAAAACTTTTAATTAATTTCTTTTAATTTTTCGCTATACCTACCTTGATTGAAATTTTTAAAACGTTACATACTGTACCTGTACGCTTTTGCGATCGTTTTTCTCGGTGATGTTCGGAACGATACCGAGGTTCATGCGACGTGCGTGCATATGCGCTTCTTTCCAAATTTTCCAATATAGCAGAAACATGGCTATCCAACTGAGAAAGAATGCCGGTATCTGTATAGCCACTATGTAATATCTATTAAAATAATATGTATTAATTTATGATATATTTTACAGTCGTGCGTGAGCAGCTGCTTTGAAATAACAAACTGTTCAATACAAAACAATCAATTTATCGATGTGAAATAATACATATGGTTACGCAGCTGTCATCGCACGCGGAAAATGAAGAATCGATAGAATAGTGGTATAGATATGCTACCTCGGCAATACTGTTTCCAATTCGCATGTGTGTGACTTATCGAACCAATTCCAATATATCGGAATCGATGACACGCCCATAGTGCATACCCAAGCGACGACTATAGTCAGCAGCACGCGTCTTTTCGTCGCGTATGCGTTGTAGCTTAATGGGTAGACGATAGCGACATATCGGTCTATGGCGATCGCTATGAGATTGTATATGCTCCCGCCGCACGCCAAGGTAAACATAACGAAACGCGAGATGCACACCAACTTGTTGCGATGTAACGTACTGTCTACGTAAAACGCCAAATGATACGGAAGCGTTATGCCCACCATAAGATCCGATACCGCTAAGTTTAGGATAAAATAATTCGAAACGACGCTTCGGAGCCTACGAGCCCACGTGATGGCCAATATTGTGAGGACATTCCCCAATATGATCGCAACAAACAGGAAACAATCCAGCAAGATCCAAAACACCTGATCACTATTCTCTTCATTATCGGTGCCGTTTGCTTCCCACAAATCGGCCGATATATTCATTTTAATAACGTTGCTTTCCACCAAATACATAGCTCTGAAAAGAAACTTGAAATTTACTGTATATATATATATACACATATATACGTACGTTATGTGCGCACTTGCGTATGTTTTTGCAGAATTTGGAAAATCTTTACTTGAATTTAAAGGAAATAATGTTCCTTCGTTTTTACAGCTTGCCACGTTAAAGTATCTTTTAAAAATGATGAAAGAACGTCTAATGATAAGTGATCGCTAAATGAACGTTAAACTGTTAACTGTTTGAAGAGTAAGAAACACCTTGCATCCGCTTGCATCCATTTACAGAGAAATTAAACTATGATGATGTGTGTTCGTAGCGCTTTATATAATGTACAGTCATGGCTATTTGTCGTGCCTCTTACGAAGTCATTTTTTAGTTTCGTAAAACCATCAGAATGACTTTAACTCTAAAAATATGAAATATGTGAAAAACGATCAGTCAGTTAATATTGTCAATATTACTCACCTTTTGTACGCACACGCGTACATACACACGGAAAGAAACGGATTTTCGATGGTATTCATCTACAAAATGCCACTGTACATCGCGAACTGCACATTACGATTACGTAAAAACCTACGAAATATTCGGAACAAATAAATTTTTGCGAATATAAGATATTTTAGGAAAACGAAAAATAACAATACCTCGTGTTTGTTTCGTCACTTTGTTGAGAAAACGAGTAATTACTTTGAATCGAGTTTCGATATGCGTCAGCATTCACAATAGCTGAAGTGATACGCCTCTCTTGATGAGAGAGCGTAGATCGATTCGACAAAACGATTCGGCAGACACGCTGTTAGTGTTATCCGTCCGTTCAGGAGTGCTTTTACTTATCTACTCATCATGGTGGTTCCCCTAGCAAAGAACTGCCATAACTATCAGCCGCTATCAGCGGTTCATTCGCAATCGCAAAAGGTCGATAGGAGATGAAAACGAATGCGCTCAATCGCATGGGTGATCGTGTTATAACATTGTATTCGGCAACATGAATTATGCTATGAACTGTGCTACAAATGGTAATAATGATAGAAATAATCGCTATTTATGTCCAGGGTATATTTAGGTTTGCTTCCGAGCATACTTTAAGAGTAATGCGTAGAGGCCGCGAGACGCTGTTGACCTTACTGGAGGCATTCGTCTACGATCCTTTGGTAGATTGGCGAGCGGGTGCGGACACCAGCATAGCGAGTTACGGTGCTTGCCAGGCCAGAGCAAGATGCACCGGCGTTGGAAGAAAACAACTGGAGCAGGAGCTTACGCGTGCAATGTTTGCAGTAAGAACGGCGGAGATGCGCACCGAGTGGCTAGCTAATCGGTGAGAGAACAATATTCCTACTAACTTACTTATTTTTGAAATTTTTACATTGCTTTTCTCACGAATACATTTTTTTTTTTTCTTCTTCTTTTCTTTCGATATCCTTCAACTTGTATCTCTTTTGTTATTTGTATTTATCGTCGTTTGTAATAACCACCAATAACTTATACTTTTATCGGATGAAATCAGAGATGAATTGGCTAAAACCTTGCCGCTGCTGTGCCATCACTTGAACAGCTGGATTGAGACGACCGAAGCGTCGCGTCATTGCCAGGATTTACTGCAGGACCGACATCAGCAGCTCGCGTTAGTGAAAGAGGCGCAGGCGATCGGCCGGAATCACGCGTTATATTCGCTCGTTAAGCGATACAATTCGTTCAAACGAGCGCGTGATTCTCACGAGAAGGCTAAAGCAGGCTTAAAGGAGAGGATAGAGGAGTGCGAGAAACAGATAAATATGCATAATGTAAGAATCACTCGCAAAGCGTTCCCGCAAATCATATTTCGATTGTATTGTTTCTTCCGATGATAATAATTTTATTGTTATTCGTTATTTTAGATCGCGCTAGCCGCAGTACGAGGTTCCCAACTGGGACAGTGGCTGGCGGAATTGGGAAACTTGACCAATCAAAAAGATCACGTAGTGTTCGATCTTGTAAAGGAATTTCTGCAAAACGCTGGACAAAGTCAGATGATAGTACAATGCGAGCAGTCGGAGAACGAGCTGATGCAACTGGCTACCGATCAGGCCTTCTCCATAAGCAAATGTTTAGAGCTGTTGAGCCAATATTCCGCCATCTGTAACCTGTACCCTCTAAGCATTCTGTCGCAACACCGTGCGGTGCTCTATCACACTTGGGCCAGTGAGCTGTTAGCCACGGGTACCATCGAGGCGTGTCACGAAATCATGGCGCGATTCGAAGCGAGTCTAAATCCAATCAATCCGAACAACCCGCAGGTTCAGCAAATAATAACCTTTTCGTATCAGATGGAAGCGATCTTGAATGAGTCTAGCGAGAGATACAAGAAAGCTTACGAGAGGACAGTCTCCCAAGGCTTGCCGGAAGCCGGAAATAGAATTGAGAAGGCGTATGCTGAGTCAAGAGCACAAATTACGGGATTTTTGCGGCGGGAAAAGGGTGCGGAGAAAGCGTTCGAATGCGTCAATATCACCGCGCTGTGCTCCTTGAATATGCGATATTTGATGATGGAGGGCGCTGCCAAATGCGCCGGAGATTGCTTAGTGGATCTTACGTCCCGCGAAGGAGACTGGTTCCTAGACGACATGCGTCTGGTGTCATCGTTGATTGTTGAATTTATCACGCTGATACCGGAGAGCCACAAGACGAACACCGATCCCAAGATCGCACTGATATTCAAGTGCCTGAGAAGCGCCGATTGTATTTACAAGGGTCTACAGGATCTAAATTACAACTTCCAAACTATCATATTACCGGAAGCGATGAAGACTATCGTCACGGAGGAGCCGAGTGTCATGCGAATGATAAGCGAACTTGATGAAATTATAATACTTACCGGAATACCGCTCGGTGATATTCTGGCGCAGCTTGAGATGCATCTCCGATTCATCGTGATGGAGATGGAGAGCCCGCACGCGGTAGTACAGAGTATAGTGAATAACATAAGATTACGATTTGAAGCGTTACTGTCGCGACAGGCGGAAGCTCAGGATTTGAACCAGGAGGAAAGTCTAACACCGGGTCAGATGTTGCTGATGGGTTTCAACGGTTTGTTTGAAAAAGTGCAAATGGAAGGTAACGCCTTAGTGGCTATCCTGAGCTCCTTGGACATTCCGATGAACTGGAAGAAGATGGATCAGATACGCGAGGCCAAGGAGATGTCAGTGCCCATTTTCAACAAGGCTATCCGACAAGTTCTCGAAGACATATTTCTGATCAAGAGATTGCACACTATACAAGAGTTCTTTATGATGTGTAGGGACATTGCTACCGCATTCAAAGGCGGATTGGCAAACGTATACGACGATGAACGACTTAACAAGCCCGTCCGACTATTCACTGCCGATTACGTTTCAAGGCAGTTGCTCGGAGTGACGACGCAGACATTGGCGATCGCCTTGTGTTTCCTGCTGCAGCGAATGGGCCTGAATGTAACTACCGAAATCGAGCAGAGAGATATTGGAGCGGAAAGCAAGGTCTCGCTAGAGGAGTTGTGTCGGAAGATGGTAGATGATTGCTTGAAAAGGGGATTGTTCTCGGGCTCGGTTTTTACACAAGGGAGTGCATTGAATAGCACTTTGGAAAGCACTTGGCGACGGCAACAGGTAGCTAGATTGGCGCAACAGAGCGCCAAGGTAGCCAGGATCAGTCTTCAGAGACTTCAACTTCAACAGACAGCTTATCATTGGTTACACGAAGATGTTCTAATGATGAGACCCAATATGAATCCAATGAATCCGATGCATCCGATGCATCCTATCAATCGTTTGAGTAAGTCCTTTAATCGATCGATTACGCTATGTCGCCTTATATCTACGAGTTTTAATCAAAGAACCTCTCGCGAACGAATTAAAATTAATTACATCTGTCTTTTAACCTCTTTTAAGTTTCAACCAAATAATTTTCCTGTTTCTTTTAGATCGTTCCACCTTCATGCTCGAGTTACGAAAAAAAGCAGCGAAATTATCAAACTTACAGTCGCGAGTGTGCGAGGCACGCGAACAACAACAGAATCTCATTTCGAGTGCTGTACAACGTCTCAAATGGGCTGCCGGTGCCAATCCAGCACTGGGCGAAGTCATGTCCGCGTTCGACAACGCGGTATTATCATCGTGCGATAAATTGACTAGACAACACAATTTAGCCGCGATGGTAGTGAACACGTGCAATTCCATACTGCACTATGAGGCCCTGAGAACCAGGACGTCGGAGAGCGTGACGCACGATACCAACTTAGTCAAATTGATCAAGCACTGGGAGGAGAGTTGCCTATTGACGGTCAACCTGAACATTACCGTTACCATGATAGAGGAGAGCCTTGTACAGCTGCTGCAGTTGGAGAACAATCAAGTGGATGCCACATGGTTAAAGCAGGCCGAGAAAATGGTATCCGAGGCGATAATCGACACTCAGAAGAAACTGCAGGAGAAACAAGAGGCTCTCTTCACGGCCGAAGACTATTTGAGGGAGCGAGTGATGAATCTGCAGAACGTACTCGCCGAGCATCATCGATTGATGTCGGATGTCAGAGCGTTGCTAAAGACAATGGCCAAGCAGGAGAATATCGACGGTCTGCAGGATTTTCTGTTTGTCTATCGGTCTTTTACGGAGAATATTTCGGCGGTAGTGAAGGAACTGGAAGCTGAGAATTTCGACTCTCCTCGCGGCATGGCGATGAAGGAAGAATTGGAGGCGATGGCGATCAAAGTGCCCAGTCTGTACAATCGATTGTTAGAGTTTGCGAGTGAGCGGAAGTTGAATTCGACGAAAGGCACGGGGAAGCCTGCAGCAGCGGGTAATCTACCGAGGAAGAGAAAGAAGAGGAAGAAGGGTAAGCTGATGCGGCAGAACAATGTATGCTTGAGTCCAAGGAAAGGGACACCGTTGGCCAGAGATCCGACCACGGGCAAGGGTAGGTAGTCTCTGTTCTCGATCGACTTCCAAAGATCACTTATACTATAACACAACGTGACATACACGTGTAATAATTCTCTTCCATTTTCTCTTTCTTTCGCCGTTATTTTAGCCGTGCAAGAACGGAACGCCTACGCGCTGAACGTGTGGCGTCGCGTACGTATGAAGCTAGAAGGCCGCGATCCGCAACCGTCACGCAAGTATACCACGGCCGAACAGGTGGAATATGTGATACGTGAAGCGCAGAGCAACGATAATCTGGCCTTGTTGTACGAAGGCTGGACACCGTGGGTCTGAACGGACGACGGCTGGCGTTCGCGCGCCCCGATGGCTCGACACTCGTCTCACACGGTACTCAATTTCGTACCGTCGTACCATACGTCGCCCTACGTCGCCCTACGTCGCCGTAGGAGGCAAAACACTCCGCTCGAATAACCAGCTGTGGTGGAGTATCCGGCAGAAACGTCATCTGGAAAACATGTCGGTTTCATAGCTCGATCGTGGATCGATCTTTTCAACGCGACAATTGAGAACCCACTGCGCCGATTCTATAATTGTCTCAAAAACGAGGCTACGATCTGTTACACTTGGAGATAAGGAATGTCTTCTCTTCCTTCTGCTCTCTCCCACCCTTTTCTTTTAGAGGAAGCGAGAATCACGAACATATCCAGTCTCGAGCGAATGCGGACAGATGGTATTCTTTTGGAAGAGCCACGAATTTTTGAGAGAAATGTAGAATCGGCGTATGTACTATTCTTACGCTAACGGTGTAGTCGCGAGAAGCGTTTGGCTGACGATATTGATGGCAAGTCCGACGAAGAAGATCTCGATATAATAACGGTCGTTGCGATAAATAGTCGCACTGTCAACATTTACCGTATGATGGCTAATACGAGTTGCACGAACTTGCCGTCGTGTAATACCATCGTGTCAGGAAGAGAATACCTGACGTTTCAATCGATATCTAAATCGATATTTGCACCGATGTAACTCTAGAATATACGTACGGTGTATACGCGCGAGCACACTTGATGATTAATTTAGAATCCGAGATTACGTAGACAGAGCACGTATCCCATTGCAGCATTATTTTTTAACAGAGATGAAAAAAAAACAGATGAAAAATGAGAAAACTCAGTTCAACAGAGATTAAAAGATGTCTGATGTATTATTGGGTTATACGTAATTGAACGCATACTCGGCGCATACATACATATTTAGACGCGCGTGCGTGCGTACGTATTTAAAAAATTTAATGATTTCGTGTATAATCTCGCAACTTATTGCCGATTAACGGGAAAAAATTATTTCTATAGTGAGTACACGTGTAGCTTTCAAAGTTTACCGCGTCGACTTTTGAGTTCTCGGTTTGAGTTTTGTGGCGTTAGCATCAGACAATCCGGGGACGAAGGAAGAAATTCATTAGCTTCGTAATCAACATTCGATACACCTATGTCCTCTCTGGCGTCGCATAGTTCGCCCAATTATTATTATTTTTTTTCTTTTTAATACTTAAAGAATACTGTCGCGTGTGTGATAAGTATTTTCTCACATACCATATAACGCAAAAGTAATGACGAGGACTCGTTTCTTCTTAAAACGTTCATCACGAATTTTGGAACTTTATAAGATAATTGTGCAAATTTAATTTTATGTAAGTCCTTGGGTATTGTAGATCATACGAGATTTTGTTACGAAAACAAAAATAAAATCGGCGATCCTTTATGGAAGCGCAATGAAATTTTATACGTGGCTTATACACCTTCGAATTATTTCTAACATTTCGACAAATTTTACACAACGAACAATTACAATTTTGGCATAGACGGATTTTATTTGTGTAAACTCGGAGAAAAAAACTTATTACCTACCATATGTATAACACCATTAATTTTTCATACAATATCAAATCTCTACTATATTACTTGATGCAATATGCTGGAATTAATAAGCACCATACCATGGAAACAAACGAGAATACTCTTTTTATTAATTTACCCCCTTCACCCATATTTCTTATCTTTATTGAAAGAACATTTCTGAATAATTTTCTAGCTAGAGATGAGAAAGATCCGAGAGATTTTATTAGGAAAAAAATCATGTGTGTGATGCTATAAAATAAGCTACTGCATTACTATTGCTTTCACAGATGTTTTGGAATGTCTTTGACCTTACTCCAATTAAAGTCATTATAGTTAGGGTTTCTCTGCCAGCCATATATCAGAGGTACAATCTCCACCAGGATATCTACGCAAAGATTAACACGTTGAAATTGTTGCAAGAGATAATAATGTAATATCCTTTCTATAATTAATTGAAATTAAAAGAAATTGGCAGTAATTTGATTTATAAAATATGTCGAAATGAGAATCAAAATAAAAAGTAAAAAGAAAAAAAGAGCTAAAAAGATTACGAGATTTTATCTTTTGACAAAGAGAAATTCCATCTTCTTTTAATTTATTCATTTCTTTAGAAAATTAAAAGAATAAATGAGACTTTTTATGGAGGTAACATGGAGTTACGGGGATATCCCGTCTCTTACCTCATCTCGTGTGCTAGTAAAATATCGCTTTTATCAGCACCGAAATCAACAAGAAATTGTCGATCGAGCTTCATTCCGCCCTTCTCTACGTCGATATCAAGTTTTACCATTGTCGATCCATATCTAAATAACGCGCGCAATATTATTCAGCGTAACATTATAAACGTTGTTCTTTTATCGATTTTATAGTAAGAAAAAGAGAAGAGGAAAAAATAGTACTTACTTGAAGAGCTCGGGATAAAACTGTTTGTCCCATGGTTTAAAGATCGACGTAGTTATGTATAAACGACGTCCGTCCAAACTTAGTTGTAACATTTGCGGTGCACCATATAATCTACGTCCCTTCACGTAGACGGGGTCGGGCTGATTGCTTATTTCTTTGTCTAGCATCACACGTACCTGCGAATCGCTCAGTATCGAGCCTCCCAAGAAGACTTGACCCGTTAATTTCGGATTTCTCGTATCAGAAATGTCATATTGTCTAACATCGCCATGTAACCAATTAGACAGATACAGGTACTTGTCGTCCAGACTCAGCAGAATATCAGTGATCATACCTAACAAGAAGTGGAGAAAGGCCTTTATGAGAGGGAGAAGAACAGAAACAAACCTCTGTGATACTGAACAACATCGGCATGTTATCGTCGATGACGGAGTTTCTACTGGAAATTTCCGATATTACAGACCTCGTTCAAATTTTGAAAAAAGAATAAGCGATTCATACAACACCCGGGGTATGTATTTAAAATACTTTTATTTAAAAACGGTATTTGTAAGAATATTGTATCGTGTATTTCAGTAGAGTACATGAAAATATTTTGCATTTTTAATATCTTTCATTAAAGATTGTAAGTATTTTAAATACTAAGATTGTGACGATTAATATTATTATATTTAAATTACGAAATACATAAAGTTTTCAACCTTTTAATTTTAAATACTTTCATGTACACCGCTGAAATATAAAATCTACTTTTAATGCGAAACTATGTTTCAAATAAAAGTATTACATGCTCAATTCTGACAATATACCTGACATCAGAGGCATGATCCATCCCTCGACTCTTTTCGGTGGTATCTGTATCACCTTTTCGACCTCCCACGAATTGTCTTCCGCTTTATAAAATCGATAAATATTCGACGTTACTGCGCAACCGACGAATCCTTCAGCTGCCAATGGATCATGAAGGAATCTTATTTCAAGGGGTGCGATTCCATCATCTCCCAGATTAATTGTCTGTTTCAGTTTACGTTCGTTCCACGAGTAAACGTTCAAACTTCTGCCATAGATTTCTGCAAATTATCAATCATTTCATGATTATCGATATTTCGTGTGACACAATTTATCCTTGGATAAATATTTACTGGGGTCATGAATATCCTTTGGAATGTATCCCTTCTTAAAAACTCTAGGTGCACCCCATTCTGTAGCGATAAGCGTATCGTGATACGGTTGGTACCAAAAATCATATCCGAAAGCTGCTTTCTCGTGGCTCTTGGTCCATGTGCCTTTCGTTCGTAGAGTCTCTGCGTCGATGCAGAAAAATTCACCCAATCCATCACCATTGAGATTTCCCATGGTGGAGACGATTATCTCGCCATTTGGCAGACAGTGGGAAGTATGCGGTGTAGATATCCCGTGTTTGTGCATCTCTTCCGGTTCCAGAACCTCACGACATAAAAATTATGTCTTCTGCAAACAGAACGCGGAAACGCTTGCCACGGGGCAACGTCTTGCCGGCGAGACGTCGATCGCGCGGCAAGCGTTGCCGCGTTCTGACTGCAGAAGCCATTACTTTGGCAAGAAATACAATGTCGATCTCTTGTATCGAATTTGCTATATATGCATGTATGTACAATATACATATATAAGTATGTATAGTATATATACACGCGTATATATGGAAAGAGAATATAGGTACACGCACGCGATCTCTCGTACCTTCTTGATTCTAGGCATTTTCTCATTACTGGTATCAACCAGATACACTCGATCCGACATAAGACATGGCAACACCAGCGTATCGCGTTTACGGGACGATCCGTGACAGCTGCTACAAATGTTCCAGCCAGAATGATGTAACTCGTCACCAGCCGTTAGCATTCTCAGTTTGTGTATTATCTGCGTTTCCAAGTCTCGTATACGTTTAAATGTATTACAACTACCAGTAATTATAATCTAACGATAACGTTTTAACATGCATGAAGGTACTTAATACCTGACAGTAAGTCGGACTATCGGGATCCACATCCACCGTGCAGAGGATATCGGCCTTCTCAGGGTTCGTGTGTATACCAACGACGTACAAAAGTTTCTCTCGCGGTCCCTCGACCATCGCCGCCTTCGGGCTCCTGTAACCTGGCCCGGAACACGCTACGACAAAGGTCATTTGTTAAGCGTTAAAATTATGCTACATTTACACGCGTGTATATATATATATATTTTAACTGTTTTACTACACTATAAAGGATATCCACTGCATAGACTTGTTATTAAATAAATATGTTAGAGCGTCAATAGTCAATCAGTAATTATCTAATTGATCTATCGAATTTTTAATAAATCGAGACTGCTGCACGCGTTTTATACAAACTAATGCAAAAAAGTTAAGGGAGTACTTAAAAATCTGCAAATTTTGTCGGTTTTGAGAAACTAAATATCTCGACTTCCAGGAATCGCAGAACATTGTTCCTAAGCGTATTTTAAATAAGGGATAAAGCCTCTATGTTAAAATGGCTTAAGTGAAATTTTTCGTCTCATTAAATCGGTTTTTTTTTTTTTTTTTTTTTTT